>NW_007250992.1:2272-30014 GCF_000164805.1 Carlito syrichta | reverse complement strand
CCTCCTGTGCCTTGGGGAGGTGAATTTCTCTTTCTTTCATTCTCTCTCTCTCTCTCTCTCTCTCTCTGTCTCTAACTTACTTTTTAAATAAACCATATTTTCTAATCTAAAATAAATAAATAACATAAATAAATAAAATAAAAGTCACTCCAGAAAGTATTTAGAAGAATAAACTTAAAGCAAGGTTGACTGTAGTTTGCTTTTGATATTAAAAACCAATGGAACCAGTAAAATGCTTGCCAGGAAGCAAGGAATATAATGTATATATGGTTCTATCTATTTGTTTAAAACTACTCAGCAGCATTTTGTGTAAGGCTGAGTAATAATAAGCTGAGACAATTAAAGGTGTAATGAAGCAGCATAAAGAAAGAGTTTGATAAATGGTAGAAACCCTTTTAGGTTCATATTATGTAGGTATATTTGCATAAGAATGGATTTTGAATTGAAGTTGAAAATACACAAGTGTCTGAAATAGTTACAAATAATTATGACCAAACTATTCTGACATAAATCTATCAAGTTAATTCATAGAATCGTATATATAATTGAAGAGACAAATAAAAGTCTGTCAGATATTTAATACATTGAAAATTAAACACTGGGGATATCATAGAGAACAATACATTTTCTTTCCTTCCTTCCTTCCTTCCTTCCTTTCTTTTTGAGTTGGAGTCTCACTCGGTCGCCCAGGCTGGAGGGCAGTGTCACGCTCCTGGCCACTACAGCCTTGATCCTTCCACCTCAGCCTTCCGAGTAGCCGGAATTACAGGCATGCTCTGCCACGCCCGGCTGATTTTTTGATTTATTGTAGAGATGAAGTCTCGCTCCCCAGGCGGGTCTCGAACCCGCGGGCTCGGGCAATCCACTCACCTCAGCCTCCCAAAGACACAGGATTACAGGCTGAGTCACCGAGCCCGGCTGCTTTTTTCTTACTATTAACTTCCTTTCATTCCAGGTACATCCAAATGCTCACTTACAATATAAAACCATCTCTTTCTCTGAAGTTCACATTCACCATCAGTTCCGTAAATTCCTGAAAGCTACTTCTAGAGCAGCATAACATGCTAATGAGCCTTTTTTTTTTTTTAATTATTAAAGTCAATGAGTTTATCATATCCTAGTAACTTCAGAACAACTCAAGAAAAAAAAGTATGTGGTATGGATTAAAAAGCACAATAACAAAACAAACAAACCAAACCACCCCCTCCAAGACATTAAATGAAGCTTATGTCCGTATAAAGAAAGTACTTGCATTGAACTTCTAGGATTCTGAGCACTTGGCAAAGTAAAGGACTCCAAGTAAAGCAAATAAATAAATAATGAGGAAAAGTTAGACCAAGAGAAAACAAGATTTTCATATATATATATATCAAGAAAAATGTCTTCCTTAAATTTTGATTTTACTCAATTTGTTTAAAAATTCAACACCAACAAGAACAATCATTTCCCATGCCCCAAACTGAAAGAGCCTGAAAACAATTTAGGCTCATTTCTTTCTCAGTCATAGAATAAGAAGTCAGAAGCTAGGCATCTGGAAACTGTACCCTTGGATCCTCCAGACCTGTGAGGATGCAGAAGCTAGGCAGCATGCAGGATAATGTGATGGAAAACAATGTACGTTAATGTACATTATTCCCATTCCTAGGTTATTGGCTAGAACTCTAATTACATGACCCTGCATAATTCCAAGTGATTGAAAATGAAATTAAGTAGTTTATCCAGAATGAAGAAAACAAATATATTGGTGTTGACTTGCATTCTATACTTAACACAGAGTGACCATGCAAGTGGCCCCATTTCTAACAGTCCCTTACTCATGCGTAGAAGGCCGTGCGCAGTACAAAACCAGGGAAGAAGAGAAGTACAAACTACTATCATGATCCCTAATAAGTATTGTAAATTATAACCTCTGTCAAGCATAGGTGTGAAGACCACAGCTGTGTGATCTGATCTGATGTGTCAGGCACACATCTGTGAACATCAGTGTGTAGTGCAATATAATTTTGACTAAGAATATAATTTTTTTTTTTTTTTTTTTAGTAGGAGTCTCATTCTGTTGCCCAGGCTGAAGCGCAGTGGTAAGATCACATTTCACTACAGCCTCCAAGTCATGAACTCAAAGCCTCCTCCCGTCTCAGAACCCCGAATAGCTGGGACTACTGGCATCCTTGCCCTGGTAAGTTTTTTGTTTGTTTTTTTTGAGAGAGATGGAGCTTTGTTATGTAACCAAGGCTTGTCTCAAACTCCTGGTCTCAAGTAATTCTCCTGCCTCAGCCTCCCAGTTTGCTGGGATAAGAGGCATGAGCCACCAAGCCTTCTTCAATAGCCTGTGTTGTGTTTGGGAGAGTACATGTGGGTGTGTTTGTGAGACGTGTATGTATGTCTTAATTAATAATTTTACATAATTTCATAATGATTTGAATTGATGAAAAGATTCATTTTTACTTCTCACGAAAGGGATGCAAAGAAATTTGTAATTGGAGCTGAAACCCAGACTTGAGTGATCTGCAGAAGCCTTTCTATGATAAAATGAACGTGCTACTGGAATATTTGTGTGTCTGATTATTTGTCTGAATCAAAGGGAGTAAACTAGATAAGTATAATGCTCTAAACAACATCTATGGGTGAGCGTGGGATAGATTTATTTGAAGGGGAGAGTGAACTAAATCTTATGGTTTTAAAAATGAATGGTGCATTCTTAGTTGAGCAGTAAATTTGAGTATAGAAAAGTAAGTTTAGATATTAGGGCATAATTTTAGGCTCCACACAGGTTATTTTTCCCGTTGGATTAAAGGGATATTCTTATTGAGGGTATTATTTTAATTCCACTTCTTCTTCTATCCATAAGTACCATGTTGTAATGTCACTCACTTATCTTCAACTTATCTGTAAAGTTGGATAAGCCCATATTTATCTGAGAATGATAGTGTGGGGAACAGAAATACGACAGCAAACGGAGACACTTTTTTGATGCATTCCATGTGGACCATGGGCTGTACAGAGGGAGTGCATAGATGGCTGTTCCAAGTAGTAGTTCCTGGAAAAATGAGCTTTGGCCCACAGGACTAAGAGTTGCTGGGCAAACCACACAATACTGTTGGTAGGATAGTTTGGAAGTTAAACTTGCACTTTCTCTCTCTCTGTCACACACACACACACACACACACACACACACACACACACACACACACAAAGTTAAGAAGGATCTCTGAATTAAGAGAATGAGCACTGGTTAAAATTCAGGTTACTTAGGAAGGTTGCTATAATTCACCAGACAAAGAGTAAGTCCAGGCTAGAGTTGTGGTTGAAATGGATAGAGATAAAGACCACGCATTATGAAAAAAAAAAAAAAAAAAAAAAAAATCTGTCCACGCTGGGCGTGGAGGCTCACACCTATAATCCCAGCATTTTGGGAGTCTGAGGTGAGAGAACTGCCTGAGCCCATGGGTTCGAGACCAGTGAGACCTTATCTCTACAATAAATCAAAAAAATGAGCCAAGTGTGGCGGCACATGCAGGTAGTTCCAGCTACTTGGAAGGTTGAGGCGGGAGGATCTCCTGAGCTCAGCAGGTCGAGGCTGCAGTGGCTGTGAGCACACCACTGCACTCCATCTTGGACAGAGAGAGACTCCAATTTACCGGAGCCCAGCAGGTCGAGGCTGCGGTGGGCGGGAGCAGACATTGCACTCCAGTCTGGGTGAGAGAGTGAGATGCCAACTCAAAAAAAAAAAAAAAAATTCTGTCCATAAATGAAGTATGAATAAAAAGAGTGAGTCAAAAATGCCTTTCTGGCCGGGCTCGGTGGCTCAGCCTGTAATCCCAGCACTTTGGGAGGCCGAGGTGAGTGGATTGCCTGAGCCCGCGGGTTGGAGACCCGCCTGGGCAACTTGGCGAGCCCTCATCTCTACAATAAATCAAAAAATCAACCGGGCGTGGTAGTGCACTCCTGTAATTGCGGCTACTGGGAAGGCTGAGGCGGAAGGATCGCCGGAGCCCAGCAGGTCGAGGCTGCGGTGGCCGGGAGCGGCCACTGCACTCCAGTCTGGGCGACAGAGTGAGACTCCAACTCAAAAAAAAAAAAAAAAAAAGTCTTTCTGTATTCATGGATAATGTTTTCCCTTATTGTGATTGAACATTTTGGATAACAAATAAGTTAGTTATATGAGGGCTGGCAGGTATGATTTTTATTGGTTGTGTTTGAGCTAAGATTAGTTGAGTTTTTCCTTCTTTCTTTCACCCTCGCTTCATCTTATGCAAAAACAAAAAACAGATCTGAAAATTGGCTGATAGCTTTGTAAATCTGTTGATTACAGTCACTTGTAGATCAGTTCAAATTTTTATTATTCTCTGATTATGTTTACCAACAAACGTTCCCTTGAATGTCTCAACAAAGGTGTATATAATTGTAATTAAGAAAATATAAATGTACCCTGTTTTGAACAAAGTTTGATATCTATCTATCTATCTATCTATCTATCTATCTATCTATCTATCTACCTATCTATCCATATAGTTTTAAATACTGTTGAAGGACTGCTTTCCTTTAAAAGTGAAGTGATAATCTTTTTAAGTGATACGTCTCTTCTAAAATAGGACTTAACTGAAAAATAAATGAATATAATCTAACTTCTGGGAAATCAATTAGCAGCAATATAAATAAATACTGAGAGGCCAGTAATCTGTTCAAGCTCACTGACAAACTTTTAAATTGCAATTTTAATATACTGATAAAAATTTCATTTTAAATTTATAGTCACACTAATTTTTTTTATGGCCACTATTTCTGTCAAACTTTGGTTCCACTGGCTTGGGTCCTGTGGGTTATCATATATAACTTATGGGTTATATATTTTATGCTTCTAAAACATTAATTTCTATCTTGGGATATTTCAATAATTAGGAAAGTTTTAATGACTATGATTTGCAAGATGGCACCTAATAATGGTGCAGTATTAGAAATTCATGGGAGACTTTGAATTTGAAAAGAAAATTGTACATTAATGAAAGGTAAGTTGAAGATAACAGGAAAGTTAAACTCCCAATCTAAAATGAGAAACAATAATAATTAAAGCAAGATATTAATTAGTAGCATTTGCAGGTTCTTCATAGCATGTTCCTGAAGCTGTACTTTAAGAACATGAATACAAGAAATTAATCATTCTCCTACTTATAAATATATATATATATCACACTAAGTTTCAATATAATTATTATTTCTTTGGAAATGGCCACTAAATATTGTCAAATACCTGGCTTCTTGGGAGGATAGCATCTATTTACTTTGTATTTCAAGTAGAAACCCCTAGCTCTTAAACCATTTATTATGAGATATTTTTCTTCAGTAATGGTAGTGTATTTATGTTAATCTAGCCACATGAGGAGTCTGGATTTTTTTTAAGACCAAAAAAAGGTAAAAAAGTACTTTCTTACCTAACTGTCAAGTGCTGGGATTAGAATTACAGTCAAAGATCTCGAGCTAAGTGGCATTTATTAGAAAATTATAATATACAGAGATATTGAAAATACAAAAACATTTATGATATACAAGGGATACAACGGACATATTGATCAAATTGGCTGAAGTAAGAACACTGTAAAAATCTGATGGGTGACTAATTCTCCTGAATCTAGCTCCAAAGATAACCTCAGAGAGTATGTATTGTTTTGTGCCTCTGAATAAAGAGTTGGGTAAACAAAACACATCACAATTATTCACAGTTATACTAATTGTTCTGTGCATAGCAAGCTGCCTTGTTTGAATTCATATGATTAATTCTCTCAGAGAAAGGCCAGTACATTTTTAAGTCTTTTGTTCTCAGGACTCACAGTTGCCTAAGAATAGGCACATCCATTTTCCCAACAGTGCAAAGTGGGCCTATGACCTCTACTTCCTCCTTCCCTTCTACAATGCTATTAGTAGGTTCTGTGCAACAGCCAAAGGCCCGTTAAAAGGCAGAAATGTGATTTTGATCTTTTTAGTTTCTCACTAAATTACAGAATCAGTTCTCTAGTTGGCAGCTGCTGACAATTTTATAACAGTTTATTTTTCAGTATCTCTCTGAAAAGCAGTAATTTATAGTTAAAGGTGCTCATTTACATCAAGACAGAATCCTGAGTGATTAGATGGGTCATTCTTGCAAACATTTGGTTTACAAGTGACCTTCATGCTTGGAATTTTGTCTTCAGAACAAGAGAAAAATAAATATGTTTTAATTCAATGTTTATTTTTAATAGAGTCAGATAAGTTCTAAGGTACTCAACTTTCCACCCTCAGGGAAGGAGAAAAATCTCTTAGAAAATAACTTATCTAAGCTTTTAAAAATGAAAGCTGTGAAGTTGAATATATACTTAAAAATATTACAATTAACATAAATTCTCTCAATGTGATTCTGACCTGGGGTTCCATGTGTGAGAAGTGGCAAACCTTGTTGCATTTTTTTTCCCTTCTCATATGATTCAATTTGCCATTTTATTTTCCTTATTAAAAATACATACTCTGGCCGAGTGTGGTGGCTTAAGTCTGTAATCCCAGCACTTTGGGAGGCTGAAGCGTGAGGATTGCCTGAGCTAAGTGGTTTGAGACCAGCTTGGACAACTTAGCGAGACCTCATCTCTACAAAAAATATAATAATAATAATAATAATAATAAGCCGGGTATGGTAGTGCTCACCTGTAGTTCCAGCTACTCGGAAGGCTGAGGCAGAAGGATCACCTGAGCTTAGCAGGTCGAGGCTGCAGTAGCTGCGAGTATGCCACTGCACTCCAGCCTGGGCAACAGAGTGAGACTCCAATTAAAAAAAAAAAAAATTACATACTCTATTTTTGACAAAAGTGTTTGTGTGTTTTATGGATATGTATGTATATATAAAAGTTGTATACATATCTTGACTCTATTTCTTAGCCTGATATTTTAAAATATTTATAAATCTGCAAAACTGTATATTTTGTAATTGTGGCTATCACATGTCATTCATTGTTCTTATATTCTTTTTCTAAAACACATATTAATATAAATGAAAAACAGAAATATTAATTATGTATTAAGTATGGCACTCTTCTCTGAAGTCCAAACACAGCGTTCTATATATATATGTGTGTGTGTGTTCTATACACACACACACACACACACACACACACACACACAGAGTGTATAAATAGAAGTATGTAACCATCTTTAAATTCAATCAATGTTTTTTGCATATTAGTTATACTCATGAAATATCCAAAATCTTTTTTTTTTTTTTTTTGAGTTGGAGTCTCACTCTGTTACCCAGACTGGAGTGCAGTGGCTGCTCCCGGCCACCGCAGCCTCGACCTGCTGGGCTCTGGCGATCCTTCCGCCTCAGCCTTCCAAGTAGCGGTAATTACAGGCATGTGCTATCACGCCCCGCTGATTTTTTTGATTTATTGTAGAGATGAGGTCTTGCTGCCCAGGCGGGTCTCGAACCCACGGGTTCAGGCAATCCATTCACCTCAGCCTCCCAAAGGCGCGGGATTACAGGCTGAGCCGCCGAGCCTGGCTAATATCCAAAATCTTATCTTTTAAAGAGACATTATCTGGTCTCAGAGGAACCTGCAATGAAAAGAGTGAGATATTATTATTTTAAAAATTTAAGAAAGGATGTTTTTATTTAATTATGGTCAATGGTATGCAGTACATATGTCCAAAATGCTTGTTTTCAAGATTAAAAAAAAAATTATGCTAGCCATCATTGCTCAGAAAAAAACTTCTTTGAAAAGAACAGTTGACCAATAACATAGAAGGCAGAGAGGACTTAACCAGATTAAGACAAGGAGAATAGTTTTTCAATCACAAGAGCATTGTGAATAAATTATTAACCTATAAAATAGAATGGCATGTGCTGGGAAGTACAGTCTAAAGTTCAGGACATAAGAGTAGCAAATGTTGAATTAGAAGTAATCTGGATCACTTAGTCAAGGACCTTTATGCTTGACTATGGATATTAAACATTTCTTTTTAGTGGTTGGAGAGTCGTTGAGAATTTTTAAACAAGAAAGAGAGTAGCACAGTCATATTTTATTTAAGAAAGATGAGTCTGTATGCAACGTTGAAGATTATGTTGAGAGTGACAAGGCTGGATAAAAGGAGACCATTTAGGAACAGATTAGAAAAGTCCAATGATAAATCAATAGGGGATGAACTAAGTGATGATATAAATAAGGATAGATATTCAAGTGGACTTGAGCCATATCAGGAGGAAAATTGCACAAGACTTGGAAAAAATAAAAAATCAAATGAGGGTAAATGAAAAACTATTAGGTTTCTAATGTTTATAACTGGATATATAATAGAAGCCTAGGGCTATATGTAGGTTGGGGAGGGGAGAAAAAGATAATATTTTCTAGGAAAGAAGTTTAATTCAGATATGAAAAATCAGAACTTGAAGTAAGCATGAGATATTCTAGAGGACATTCCACTGGCCATTTAACTGCAAGTTTTTAACTCTAGTTTTGGGTTGGAACAAATGCATCCAACCAAATGTTTAAGCTCTAAAACTTGAGAGATATCTTCCCGCCTAAAGAGATAAATTACATGAAGTCATTTTTAATTTTCTTACATACTTTTTCCCAAAGGAAGTGTTTTTTATTTACTTTTATAATTTCCCTGTATTTTTCTGATAAGATAAAAATTATAAGATAGTTGTTAACTGTACTAAAGCCAATTAATAAAACTTAAAAAGTATTTCACTTTTCTTGAATTTCATTGTTGATTTTGATAATAAAACTTTCTAAATGATTAGACAGTCTCTGAGTTATTAAAGCTGAGCAGGCAGAGTTAACATAGCTTAGAAGTAGTTAAGCAGGTTTTCTTCAGCAGGTCTGAATTAAAACAGTGTAAGTGTTCAGTTATTTTTCTTACCCATACTCAACCTTCACCCTTCTGACTAGGCATATCAGACCTGACTATCTTGCAGGTTGGCAAGATAGTCGCACTACCAGTGTGGTCAATCACAGAAATAATCGAGAATTACCAAAACACAGACATGATATTCTAAGAAAAGTTGGACTCTAGTTGGAAAATAACTTTAATGATTTAGAAGGTCCTTTTGACTCTAAAGCTTGAGAGGTGGTAATGTTTCCAGATAAACTAGTCCAACTGCTTCCTTCAAAGTTAATTGAAGATGAGGGGCAGAAACTGTGAGAAAAGTGAGTTTATTTCTGCAGCCATGTTTCAGAGAGATGGGTTGGTATCATTACCAAACAAACAAACAAATGAATAAAACACTTAAAAGCAGTACAACTTACTCAGAATTTATATTCCATAGCTCCTCACCTACTCCTGAGGCAAATATAACAGGGCATGACTCAAACTCTAATCTTTCTTTACCCACCTGGAGACTAAATAATAAGGCCTATGGGCAGTCTCAGTATGATGAAAGATCAAATCATGCTGATAATTCCTTAAGTGGGAATGGGAAGTTACAACCATCAGAGAAACTCCTTGGTGCATTTAGATAAGCAATTTCAAATTAAACATGAGAAAAATCCCTTTCTCAAAACTTTGGCCTGTAACAACATTGTCAGTTGTACCCATGATTTCTCTCATAGGATTGGTGGCCCTTTCTGTTTGAACATTTGAACGCCCTCTTTTCTCTGTGTGTTCTTTTTTTCTCTTTTTCCTTTTTTGTATCATGTACAGTTTTGGCCATAAGCTCAGAGGTTTTAATCATAAATGATACACTCCATTTAAACAATACATAAAACAATAATCTACACACTAAAACAGTTATTACTAGTTTACCTATACCAGAAAAGATACTTTTTAAGTCAAAGGAAATCCACAAAAACAAATTAGAAAACCAGTCCAAATTACTATTGAAGACCCCATCTAAAACAGAGTATTATAGTCCAGGGTCGGCTGTAACAAAGTGGCTTGCTGTCTAATTTTCTCAGTCTGGCTTCCACTTGTGTGAACATGTTAACATAGGAAAATTAATAGTCATACACACTTCAACTTGTTTGACTAGATTGTAATCCAAAGTTATTTTATTGTCTATGTTAGCCCAAAAATCTAAAGGAACTTGCAAATTACTTAAAGATTTTGTGCTTTCATTAGCAATAATTATAAGTATTTTAGATAAATTTCTTAGCACATGTTGGTGGGCTGCAACTCCTCACTGTGGCAACAAGTTATAAGCAATAAAATACCTTTCTCCATCTGGGATTCCTGCTGGGACATCCTGTGAAAGATGGGTAAACAATATTTTAAAACTTGTTCAATAAGTTAATTCAGGCACATTATGAACTGACACATGAACAACCAGCATTTCCAAAAGATATTGTCCCAAATCGGCATATTTTCACAAACAGTTAGATGTCTGGGGTATTTTCCATTCTCCATATGAATACATAGCCCTCAAGGCACACTGCATCACAGTCCCTAAACTACTGATCTGGAAGGCAGTCTTCGGCATCCAGACTGGATAGGAGCTGTTCACCAAAGACACTTTGGTTTCTTCAGTTTGCCCTCCTTTGTCCATTATAGATTATACCAGAGTCAGACTGGAAAACAGACTTTAGTATCTAGGATAATAAAGACCCTATCTGGAGAGTTCTTATCAGGCAGTAACTCCCCAAACCTTAGTTAGGAATTTGGGTGAAGGGAAAAAGGTTTAATCCTCAGTTCCCTTCCTATTGGGCAAATATCATTCCTTAGAATGCCTCTGTGAGCCAATAAACAGCAGAAGATCCCATGTCAGTAGGAAGGCTCCTTCCTAAGATTGTCTATTCTATTTATGTGGTGAGGTACCACGGAGCTTGGAGGTGTATTCCTAGAATTGCGCCATCCACAAACAGCGATGTTGGATTTTGAAGGAAGGACATGGTTTGACCCTGATCTTATATCCAATTGTTTAAGGACAAGAGGAAGTCAAACCTAGCATTAAGTCTGAAAAAAAAATTCTGGATTAGTTTTACATTATAAACTATCATGATCTGGGCCCTAGATTTTGTTCTTTTCCTGTATCTGGTATAGCATCTACAAGAGACATGTACAATCCTGAATTAATTTCATCTCTCAAAAATTAGTCCATACAATCCACATGCTCACCTTTCTGCGATAGTTCTGGGCCTAAAGAGATTGAATAGTTTTAATCCTTGGCCTTGTGTCTCATAAGAACAGTTCATTTGACTGTTACCTTCTACAAGGCCTGAAGAGGAGGGCCTGACTGTTGGGTTTTACCAAGAGCCACTAACTTTTCCAATCCCAGGAGCCAAAGTGCTGTAATTTAACAGCACAAGGATTAGTTAATAGAACATTTACTACAGATATAAAAAGTTTAGAACATTTTATTAAAACAAAATCACAGATCACTGTAAAAATAATAGTTATTCATTTAACCAAGGTAATAAACTTTAGAAGCAATTCCAAAATTAACATGAATGTAAAAACTGAATGAATCTTCTTGAAGCTCAGTTGTCCTAAGAAATCAGAAACCTAATAAAGACAACATAGGAGTTATTTTGATAAAACATAAAATCTTTGTTTCCAAGGCCAGTTAACAAAAAGGAAAAAAAAAAACCAAAAAAACAAAACCTTAACCTGAAAGTTAGAACCTGATGAAAGATAAAAAGTTTTCAAATATTTTTCCTTATTTGCACAATAGATTTGATGTACCCTGGGGATTGGAATGGGGACTTAGCAGTGCAATCCTACCCTTAAACTCATCAATGGTGCAAAAACAGTAATCATCTGCAGCTCACCTTTCAATTCATGGTTTAACATAAAAATCTCTTTAAAATCTATCAAGTTCCCCTGTCAAATACAAATACTCAAGCTATCTCCAAACTCATCAAAGGTGGGGAGATGGTAATCTCTCAGAAGCAGATACCTGCAACTTACTCTTTAGCATTATAATAAAACATTGCTTTTCTAGACCTTCAGTATAAAACATCTCAGTATCAGGCCACAACTACAGTTAGAACTGGATGGAGGATAAAAGGTTGCAGGATCTAACAAAAAGTTGAAGGAGAAAGCCATTATCTTAGGCCTTCTCAAGGGAAAAAATGCTGAAAGCAGTGAAATGCAATAAAAGTTGAACTTCTGAAACACAGGTCTAAAAAATCTCCAAAAAGAAACAGGCTGTAGAACCAGAAATCAAAACCTCTTGCAATCTTACAAAGAACAAACTAATCCCTCAAAAAACCCTGTCCCAATACAGAGGAACAAAATTCAGAAAGACCATTACAAACAAATTGCCCTTCATAAATCCCATCTTGACTTATATAGCTCATGTACAACATGCTTGGATTCTCTGTTTTGCCCCATACTTTCCTGCTTCCCAAATGGCCAGTCATTTTACTTTAGGACAAAAATTTACCGTATAAAATCATTTTGCATATAAAATTGTTATTTCTTCATAGCCTTCCTTACCAAAGTACATCTTTATACCAATAAATTTCTTCACATCTCTCTCTCCTGCTTACTGGTTCCTTTCTACTTTCTTTCCTAAATAACTTAAAATCCATAACTTGAAATAACCTTTAAATAATCTCCAAATTATACCAAATAATTCCTCTTTTCTAAAAAAATATGAGTACTCTTAAAATTTTGATTAAAACCTAGGAAGCAAGAAATTCTGAACCATAATGCAATTTTAAAAACATATTATTCTATATCACAACCCATTCTTCACAAAGATCATTAAGGTCCTGAGAACTTGAAAAGCCTTTAGATCTATTTATTTAATTTGTGAGTACAGACAACATGTACATGTACTTTTAAATATACCTACATGCACATAAACAAAAAAACCAATAGCTTTTTTCTTGGAAATTCTAGCCATGACATAGCAACAAACTCACTACTTTATAAAGGTTAGCTAATTCCAAATTTTATCTCTGTCAAAATTGGAACCTGTTTACATGGTTAAATTCTGTTTGCCCCAACAGGTAATCTAACAAAGGCTGTGGAAAAAAATTTGGGTAAAGTAGTTTCCATGGCAGTTTGAAACAAAACAAAACAAACCAAAAACTCTTTTGCCTTCTTTTTTTTTTACTTTTGTTATAGGTAGGTATCCACATTGCTTCCAATCAGATAGTATCTGTCCCGAAGAACTGTCAAATGGGATATATTTGTTATTTTACATATTAAAACAAAGACAAAGATGAAGCAGACAAGTACAAACAGTGAAACCAAAAGATATCCCAAAGTGCAAATGAGTTACAATCACTCTCTTTTGCCGGCAAATAACTATTAAAAACCCAAATGAGAAAGGGTTAAACTCCCAGCTTATGATCTGTTCTTTCTTATCCATGAGTGTATCTGTTCCCAAAGATAAAATAGAAACCAAAAGATATTCCAAAAGTACAAGCGAGTTACAACCACCTTCTCTGGTGTCTGCAAACAGCTATACATAACGCAAATGAGAAGGAGTTAAGTTATTGACTTCAGATCTAATCTGACTTACCCATGAGCACATCTGCTCTGATCTCCATTTTCTCCATTTTGTGGATCACAAAAGGACGTTGACTGGGGTCAACGGGGACATAAACTGGAGAGTCCTCAAAGTGAAAAGGGTTCCAGCAGCTGCAGGGAGTTTCCGTGGGACAGTCCAAATGAAACCAACCAGCTGTAAGCAGCAATATCCCACCAGATCACCAGTTTGTTTCTGGATAAACTAGTCTAGCTGCTTCCCTCACAGTCAATTGAAGACAAGAGGCAGAAACTGGGAGAAATGCAAGTTTATTTCTGTAACCAGGTTACAGGGAGATGGGTTGGCATCATTACAAAAAAAAATGCTTGAAGAAAGTATAACTTACTTAGAATTTATATTGCATAGTCCCTCACCTACCCCTGAGGCTAAATTAACAAGGACATGACTCGGGAGATCTCCTAATCCTCCTTCACCCACCCCTGAACTGAATTAACAAGCAGTTTCAGCATAGCACAAAAGCTAATCATGCTGATAATTCCTTAATTTGAGATGGGAAGTTACAACAATCAAAGAAGTTACCTTGATAAATTTAGATAAACAGCTCTGAATCAAATATGAGAAATGTAAGAAACCCCCATTCTCAGATCCTTGTCCTATGGCAGTAATCAAAACTCATGACCAGTTACCAGCAGCCCTCCACTCTTAGCCCATGATCTGCTTAATCCCCCACTGAAAGTAAAATTTCTTGTTAAAGGCAAGCACATTCTCTCTCTCTCTCTCTCTCTCTCTCTCTCTCTCTCTCTTTGAGTTGGAGTCTCATTCTGCCACCCAGGCTGGAGTGAGTAGCATGCTCATGGTCACCACAGCCTCAGCTGCTGGGCTCAGGCAATTCTTTTACCTCAACCTTCCAAGTAGCTGGAACTACAGGCAAGAGCTACCATGCCTGGTTAATTTTTTGATTTATTGTAGGGATGAGGTCTCACCATGTTGGCCAGGTTTGTCTCCAACCTGTCAGCTCAGGCAAACCTCCAATTTGGCCTCCCAAAATGCAAGGATTATACACTTGAGTCACCATGCCCGGCCTTACAAGCCATCTTTTAAGGAACCCACACTCTCCCTTGAGCATGTCTCTTTCTAATAAATTATGTGCTGAACTACACTTTGAACTTGCTCTGAAATTCTTTTCTGTGGCAGACTTAAATAACCCAAAGAGCAACATTCCACACCATACACAGCATCAAAAGGTATTTCTCTTTTTTATTATGTTTCTTATATACTAACAATTACTGTATAAGAAAAATGGGGTTTCAAAGTTGTGCCATGTCTTCTAACTATGGACTTGAGTATTATAAATGATGATTACAATAAATCAAAATATTTTACACCAAAATATGGCTCTCTGGTATAAAGACCATTTAAAATAAAAAATCTTTAGAGATCAATGATGTCTGGAAGAGACATTCCCCTATCTACATAAAGTTAGGACTGACCCATCAAGGAAAACAATCATTCTGTTTCCCCTTTCTGTCATCTCATTATCCAGTATAGGAAAGAAGACCCAAAAATGTAACCACATCTGAACAGATAATGTCTGTCTCCAAGGATCATTTAAATTCCAAAGAGAATGATTTACAAGTTAGTTTCTATTTCCTGATCCAATCATTCTTCCTGGTAATCATTTATTGTCCCTTAATAGAATTACTCTTTGGCCACCTCTCATAACTTGTTTTATCAGAATCCAAATTTCCATTATTTTTATAACCTCAAGATGATATGTAAACTTCTGTACTTTTATTGCAAAGCTGAGTCTTCATTCTGAGGCTCCTGCATATATATATTAAACAAGTTTGTATGTCTTTTCTGCTATAAATTAATCTGTTTCATGTCAGTGATTTTCTCTGAATCTTTAGGATCTTGGCCTCCACATGACATAAAATGAATATCAAGACAGAAGATCTGACTTAGCTTTAACAGTGGCACTTAAACTCTAAGACATTGAACAAATTAATCACTGTTCTCTCATTTGTGAACTGGGAATAACATAAGCTCTACTTAATAATGATATTATTTTATAATATTTTATTAATGATGAAGCTTATATATTTTCTTATTTAATTAATTAATAAAATGGTTACTATTCAGCTATGTATGCAACTGGGAAAAAAGAGGGATAGATAAAAGCTACAAATTACTTTCTCAAGGTCACACTCTCTAAAATGGCATATTTGAAAGTCTTTTTGCCTTTTGAATTCATATTTAACAGTTTTCCTGTTACCCTATGTGTGCATTGAATGTGTAGGGACTGAGGAAAAGCTCTTTCTTTATTCTCTGAAGTTTTGTGAAAAAAACAATTGACAAAAGACAGATTAATAGGATAAATAGAATACCAACTTATTAATGTGCACCACAGAAAAGTCAGAATGATCACTTGCACCTGCCAATGGAGTATAGAAGCATATATACTATCTTGAGTTTGCAGAAAGAATGGAGGTTCAGAGCCTGGTCAAGAACAAGTTATGGTGGTAGATTGGGTTATAGTGGCAAGCCTTTTGCTTGGAGATGTTTTGCTTTTCCAGGCCAAAGCAATGCTAACCTCACTTGTATTGATTTACGTCCTTGCCTGTAAACATCTGGTTCTCTAAGATATATAAAACCAAGTATAACTTAACTACCTTGTGCACATATTCTCAGAAACTCTCGGGACTATTCCTCACTATTAAATCACTATTAATCTTAGAGTGACTTAAAAATAAAAGAAGGTAATTTTTAACAGATAACTTTAAGAAGAAGAGTGCAGATAAAATATGGTGAATAACTATTGGGTGGAAGTATGGGGAATGCACAGCATTCACATAAGAAAATTTATAAAAGGGACTAACTCATATATGAAAGCGTTAATGACAATCGTATGGAAGTGGAGGAGTTTCTTGATTCTATTAATCTAGATATATCTCATTTCGCAACTTACTCTCTCCTAAGCCACCCACTCTCCCTGAAAGAAAAGTATCTATAGAGGTGCATTTGAACAAAGGTCTGCTTTTGCTTATTTTGATAATTTGGTCTTAAAAATCAAATTAATTATCTGGTGATTTGGACTTAATGTTGATATCTTAATTTTCTCTTGGATGTAAGTCTGGAGGTCTAGAACAGAAAATGTTTGAATAGCAATTTTTTTTTTAAGTTTAATTCTTTCTGAACGTAAATCCACCTGGATTTGATTATTTGTGGATTTATGTTTGACTATTTGTGTTTAATTCTTGTTTTTATCATACCAAATTTATTCTATGATCATATCTCTTGTTCTCTATTTCATATATATAATTAAATATATATTTAATTTAAATATATAAATATATACATAAATAAAAACATATATATATGTTTTGAGCTGGAGTCTCACTCTGTTGACCAGGCTGGAGGCTGGAGCGCAGTGGCACGTTCCTGGCCACTGCAGCTGCCACCTGCTGGGCTCAGGCGATGCTTCTGCCTCAGCTTTCCAAGCCAGGTAGCCACAGGTGCACACTACCACAGTCAGCTAATTTTTTGATTTATTGTAGAGACAAGGACTTATCATGTTGCCCAGGCTGGTCTCAGACCCGTGGGTTCAGGCAATCCTCTTGTCTCAGCCTCCCAAAGTGAATATGAGGCCACCGCAACTGGCCTCATATTCACTTTCTAAGACAGTGCCTAGAATGCAGAAAGAGTTAAATAAATACATATTTAATTGATAAATTAAAAGATAATCAGAGATTCCAGAAACATATACTGATGATTTGTGACTGAAAAACACAAAGTATGTTGGTACAGTCTGACTATTGAAACCAAATCTCTATTGCGTCTTCCAAGTTATATGCTTGATAATGGATCATCCAAAGTTTAATAAACTGTTATGAAGTTTAATGCTAGGTGTGAAAAATGAGACTGCTGTAATTTTTAATAAAAATAAGCAAAACACTACCTTAATTAATGTATTGCCACAACATATTTGAAGATGATAACTATAGGTACAATATTTAAGGTTATTTTGGGCTCGGGCTTCCTCTAGTTCCCTCTCCGACCTGTGGACAAAGTATAGCAATGACAACGTGCAAACTGTTCTCATTTTTTTTTCCTGAGTCAGAAAAATATAAATAGAAAAAACTCATTCTCTGAAAAATATATATGTCAACAATCACTACTGAAAACACAGACCTTTTTTAGTAAGTATGAGTAAACAGAATGATCACTGGAAAGACAGAAGCCATAGAAGGGCTAAATAAATTGGTCTGAGAACAGTAAGCAAATATTCCTATGTGGATTAAACATGACACGAAATAAATATAAAATGTGTTTTAATAAGATTTGCAAAGTAAATGCAAGTAAAAACTTGAATATGCAGTATGGTTAATGTGTGTATGCATATTCTTCGAAAAAGTTTTATCTTTCATATTTTTCTGGGAAATTCTCTTTTTCTCTGTTAAATTCAAATATGCTTATTTGCTAATTATATATCAATCATCTTTGGTGAAGTGTCAGTTTAGATATTTTGCTCATTTTCATCAATATTTTTTCTTTTTGTTGAGTTTTAAGAGTTCCTTGTATATTTTGAATACCAGACCTATTGGCATCCCTTTAGCTCACAATGTCCCTCAGTTGGAAAGGGGTGTTCTCAAGTTTCATTGGACAAAGAAGTTTTCCTAGCTGGGGGCTTATTGTGGATTCCTGTAGCTAATTATCCTTGCTATATATCATGTCTCTGGATAGAGGAGGCAGCTTCAGAATGGGTGGGGAATCAGAAGTTTTCCCCTTCACTTACTGTGTTCTGTTATGATAGAAAATAATTCTGATGCATCCCTGTTGCTGGTATTGTAAGCAGGACTCCCATTTGATCCAGGATAGAAATAAGTCTAGGGGATCTGGGGTCTTTAGTTGCTGAAAGCCTGAGCTGCCTTCTCTTGGATGGGAGATCATGAGATGGCTTTTCTTCTGTGTTGTTGCTTCAGTCTTCTTCAGTTGTATCTTCTTAATTAGTTCATTTTCTCCAAACTTTATATATTCTCTTTCAGTTTTAAAGACTGTGTTCTTTTCAGGATACAAGATAAAATGTAGTTGTATTTAGCTGGGATAAACAGGGAGAAGAATTTAAGCTATTCTGTCATGCATAGAAGTACTCATCACTTGACAACTTCATACCATTGGGGAAAAACAAAGAAAGAAAGAAACAGCAACACCTCCTTTTCCATGTCTTTGAATATATGCACAGCTATCATAAAAAAGATATAAAAAATAAGATGACTTACTGAGACTCTGGTGACCACAAAAAAGTAATAGTTTTATTTAAAAGAAGATTAGGTAATTAACAATGGGGTTTACTTCTAAATACATCTTTTGTGTGTCTTGGTGAAATTCAAAACATACTCTTATTTGTTTCTATTGGGAATGCATGATTCAGTGATTTTTTTACTGTCTGGTGTCTCTTTACTAAATAAAGGTTTTGTTACAAGAAGAAAATTCATTCCCATTAAAGTATATTTTGGATCAAAATTTTAAAATGAGTATATGGTTGTTACCAGAGGTTACTATTCCTTAGTTTTGCAAAGGTTTGTCAAAATAACTATATGTCAAAGTTAAGAATTATAAACTGTTTAATATTTAACTGAAGACCTGTATCAAGGTATTTAGCTATTTAATTAATCATAATTACCCAGCACTCAGAATTACACTTTGTATTGCAAAAGCCCCAAATTCGGCACTCACATAACATGTACATATTCCCAAAAAATCATCTTAAGGAGAGATTGGGAAATACATGAGTTTATTACTACTCACAGGAGGGACTGATGGCAGCTGGGTGGTTCAATGCTCTCCACTCCCCAATAGTCTTGGAGAGATTATACGCCCCCATCATGGGTAAGGGAGCAAGACACAAATAACAGCATTACATACATGCAAAGAAGCAAGAACAAGGGTGTTTGCCTTCTTAGTACTCCCTTAAGCATGCAAGTTTTCATAGTTCCAAGGGCATCTTGACTGGGGACACATAGTCTGGGACAGCGTTTATCCTCATGATTGGGGAAGGCATCAGCAGCTGAAGAGGAGCAAGAAATATGCTCTGCATTTACCCCACATATTTCATTCTCTTTTAGCCCTGTAGATATAATTTATTTTTATGCAATGATAGACTTTTGGATCACTATAATTCTACTATTAGCTCTTCTGTTACTGTATTTTTTGTAAATTCATCAGCTTGTCCTGTTTTCTTGATCCTCATAATGTTCAAGAGAAAAAAAAAGCAAATGCCATATTAACAAAAAAGCTTATAAAAATCATAAACCTTACCGTTTTTCCTTATAAAATAAAAAAAGTCCTGGGATTCAACTATATAAAGAATGGAAATGGCTGGTCGTGGAGGCTCATGCCTATAATCTCAGCACTTTGGAAGGCAGAGGCGAGAGGATTGCCTGACATCAGGGTTTCGAGATCAGTCTGGGAAATTTGGCGAGACCTCATCTCTTCAATAAATAATCAAAAAATAGCTAGCCGGCTGAGGTGGCATGCATCTGTAGTTCCAGTTACTTGGAAGTCTTAGGCAGAAGGATCTCCTGAGCCCAGTAGGCTGAGGTTTCAGTGGCCATGAGTATGCCACTGAACTCCAGCCTAGACAACAGAGTGAGACTCCAACTCAAAATAAATGAATATTAAAGAATTTCTATATTTTCTCATAACTTCCTTAGAAATTGAATTATATAAAAACATAGAATATATCTCTATTCTATCAATAAATGCAAAATGTTTTGTTTAATAAAAATAAATGATTAGAACAGAAATAAATGGATATTTCATTCTCTTTTCAACCTTAATGGTTTTGAAACACTCTTAGAATAATACTCAGATGTGCCAGAAGACCCTGTCTATTGTGGCATTGACTTAGACCATGTTATTAATTATTTCATAAGGTTAGTGTAAGAATTTTACTCTACTGATCTAAGCTTTAAGATTCCAAGAATGTTCTTGACATTAGATATAGTGTTAAATCCATCTCTATCTTTTTTTTTTTTTACAATTGCCAAACTGAGAAATAACTGTGATCTTTTTTTTTTTTTTTCCAGGTGGTGTATTTGTTATGGGATGCCTTTTTCTAAGGGATGTGCTGGCTGTGAGGGGCCCCACACAAGCCCCCAATCATGAACCAGATACAATAATTTGGGATTCAAACTGGTTGCATATAAATAGAAGGAGACTGGCAAAGGAAAACAAACAAACAAACAATAAACAAACGTGCAGTTTCCATGCTAGTGTGACATGGTGGCAACTTTGCTTCTCTTCCCGTTTCCATGCTGAGACTTTCATCTGCTCTGAAAAGCTTTATACCCTGGACCAGCACAGGAGCTAAGAAAACCAGGATGGGTTCTTCTTTAAAAAGGTGCATTTTGGGTGGCCGAGGCTTGAGACCTGGGTTCAAGACCAGACTGGGAAATACAGCAAGACTCCATTTATATTAAACTAGCAAACGACCCCTAAGTTGCTTCCATGGCCCTTTGCATCTTCCAATTCTGGTGAGTGAATGATGTGTCCATCGACCCCAAACCAGCCAAGACACCATGTAGAGCACAAACTGCGAGCCCAAATAAAAACTTATTGCACATGGTCACAAGAGTCTTTTTGAGATCCCTCTTGCTGCAGATCCTTCAAAACTGGCTTCTGATGCAGCCAGTTGCCAGTCTATCCATGGCTAACTCATATGCTCACGTCCATCCTGCTTCCCAAATCCAGGGCAATAAGCAAACTTTCCACACTGCTATCCCTCATCATCAGCCACACTCAGGCCGAGGCTGGGTTACCCTCATGTCCTAGAGTGTGTTAGGGAAGTAGGTGGGGATTATTTCAAAGCTTTGTCTTCCTTTCTGCAACCTTTACCCTTCTGGGTGGTTATAGAAGCTTTGCAGATGAATGCATTATCCAAGACATGGAATCTTTCAGAACTGGAAACCAGGAAAAGTGGTTCTCCCCAGTCATGGAGAGGGAGCTCTGTTACCTGAAACAAACTGGATTAAAATGTAGCCCTCACAGGAGACAGGCAGTGCGGCAATTACATTTGCTTTTTCTCCTAAGGAATTTTCAAGTATCATAAAGTCCCTGATATAGTATATAAACAAGACATCTGACTGGACAGAAAGTGAGGACATTTCTGGAAGCAGCAGCACATGACATACCTAAAAGGCTGAAAAGAGTGTTAGGTTCAACAACAAAGGCAAGACATGCATCCCCCAGGGCCTAATTGGGTAACACTCAGGCATATATAGACACATGGGCCCCTCTGTGGAGCTAGGGAAAGACAAAACACCAGCCTAGCATCTTCCGGGGTCCTGAGAACATGCCAGGCTGCCCCTCCCTTTTCAGTGATGTAGCTGCCACTGGCCAGGAGTAGGGAAGCCTTTGACGCTAAAAGACAGACACACCTATGGACTAGCGATTTGTGACCAGTCCCCAGTCTCCTGGCCTCCCATCAAGTCTCTTAACTCCCTGGGCTCCTGTTGGAGGGGATGGCCCGCTGATTCATTCCGTGGTACCCCAGCCACATGTGGAAGACACTTCTCAGAGGAATGCTGTCGGATCAGGTATGTCATTGAATGGTTTGCTCCGGGTTCATTTTATTTTAAAGGAGCACGAACTCTCCACAGTCAAGGGCACCAAGGCTCTTCGGACACGGCCTCCTGCTGCCACACTTGGCTGAGCTCTCCCTTTCAGTGTCCTCTTCCTCTTCCTCTGTATCTTCCTCTCCAAGGCTTCACCATGTGGCTCACAGGTGACCTATCTAAAAAAACCCGTGGAGAACACGTGGCTTCCCGCTGAAGTGACTGCTTCCATCGGTGGCAGCGAGGCAGTGTCAGGGTTCATCTGTGATGACAATCTGTATGCCGAGGGATGCAGAGAATGGATATGGGACACATATCCAGGGGCTGGAGGGTGGAGTACGGGGTGTGGATGGAGGAGTCCATGTCCCTCGAGAGCAGGATCCCTGAACGGTGGGCCTGCAGTGAGTTCCAACAGGCCAGGCACAGGTCCTGCATGGGACTCTGGAACTGCTCCAGGGTGATCACCGACTGGCTGAGGGTTGGATAGGCGGGCAGCTAGAACAGCACCTTGGTGGGGTCGGGGGGCATGCTGGGCACCAAAGCCAAGGCCTAGCTCTTCACTGCGACAGCATCCTTGAGGATTTCAATATACATGCTGAGATGCTCCAGGGAATACTTTGAGATTCTTTGCAGATTTCTGGTCCAGTAGAGCGGCAGCCACAGGCAAATCCTGGAAGCCCCCAAGCAGGCTGCAGCAACCACAGAGGGTGGGAATTTGTAGAATATATGACCTTGCAGGGTGACCTTTAGGAAGTAGTGAGCATGCTCCTTGAGGCACTCTTTGGTCTTGGAGGGGCAGGTGGTGGACCAGGTGTGGCAGTGGTGGTCCTTGTGACTGAGAGAGGCCAAGAGGTAGTAGTCCAGGAAGTGGACAGGCGTGGGTGGGCGTGGGCAGGCATGGATTCCAGCCGAAGGTCGCCAACAGCAGCAGATCTGTACTCAGCAGCTCCTTCCTGGTGAGGGTGATGTTCTGGTTGCTCAGGATTCTCGTGCCGTTTATCTGCTCCAACTTGGGCATGTGGTCCTCTCAGTCCTCAAACTTATCTCCAGCTGTGTGATCACGGCCGCGTGTCTCAACTTCTCTGAGATTCAGCTTCCTCATCTACAAGATGAAACCTCCACATCTTATAGCTTGTGTGAGATTCAGTGAGAAGATTGCATAGCCGGCATCTGAACACAGAAAGCAACCACAGTAGTGGGCCTTGGCATTCAGGGTCTCAACTGTGATTCTTATTTGTATGTGCTGATGCTTCATAACTAAGATTGATGGGATTCTAAAATATGAAATGCTTGACTAATTAAGGTTAAAAATTAGAGCCCTTCTAAGAGAGAGCTAAACTTGTCTATTAGCTCTTGCTCCTTGTATGATAGTAAAAAAACTTACAGAAAGATCCATACGAAGAAAACTAAAAAACTGACCAAAAAAAAGAAAATCAAGACAAACTAATAAATTACGTTTCATGATAAGGGTAGGAAGAATCAATATTGTCAGGATGTCAGCTTTTCCCAAATTGACCTATAGGTTAAATGCAATCCCATTCAAGATTTCAGCAAGTTATTTTGCAACTATTGACAAAATAATTCTATACTTATATAAGAAGACAAAAAAAAAAAAAAAAACTTGGAAAGCAACACCATATTTATTTATTTATTTATTTATTTATTTATTTATTTTTTTTTTTGAGTTGGAGTCTCACTCTGTCGCCCAGACTGGAGTGCAGTGGCCGCTCCCGGCCACCGCAGCCTCGGCCTGCTGGGCTCCGGCGATCCTTCCGCCTCAGCCTTCCGAGTAGCCGGAATTACAGGCATGCGCCACCACGCCCAGCTGATTTTTTTGATTTATTGTAGAGATGAGGTCTCGCTACCCAGGCGGGTCTCGAACCCGCGGGCTCAGGCAATTCACTCACCTCAGCCTCCCAAAGGCTCGGGATTACAGGCTGAGCCACCGAGCCCGGCTTACCATATTTAATAAAGAGCAAGCTGGTGTATATAAAACTACAGTAACCAAACAGTGTGGTATTGGTGAAAAAATAGATAAATGAAACAATAGAGAGCCAAGAAATAGAGCCACTTAAATTATCAACTGATCTTTGACCAAAAAAAGCAAAGGCAATACCATGAAAGATAGGCTCTTCAAGAAATGGTGCTGGAACAACTGGACACATACATACACCAAAAAAAAAAAAAAAATGAATCTAGACACAGAGTTACATCTTTCACAACTGTTAAATCAAAATGAATCACAGACTTAAATATAAAATGCAAAATTATACAATGTCTAGTAGATAATATAGGAGTAAATCTAAATGACCTTGCATTTATGAACTTTTTTAGATACACATCGAAGGCATGATCCATAAAAGAAAGAATTTATAAGTTGAACTTCATTTAAATTATTTTTTTATTCTCCAAAAGATATAGACAAAAGAACAAAAAGACACATTATAAAATAGGAAAAAAAATGCTTACAAAAGAAAAGGACTATTATCCAAATATATGAAGAACTCTTAAAATCCAATAATAAGAAAACAAGCAACTCACTTGAAAAACTGGCCAAAGATTTTATCAAAAAAAAAAAAAAAGAAAAGAAAGTGCACATGGCAGATAAGTATATGAAAAGTTGTTAGCTGGGTGTAGTGGCCTGTGTCTGTAGTTCCAGCTACTTGGAAGGTTCAGGAAGAAGGATCACTTAAGCCCAACAGGTTGAGGCTGTGGTGGCCATGAGTGTGCCACTTCACTCCAGCCTGGGTGACAAGACTGAGACTTCAACTCAAAAACAAACAAATAAAATACAATAAAAAATAAATAAATAAAAGAAAAGTTGTTCCACATCATATGCCACTAGGAAAATGCTAATTTGAACAACAATGAGAAACCACTACACGTCTAGTAGAATGATTGAAATAGAAAACACTGACAGCACTAAATGCTTGTGGAGTCACAAGAAGTCTTACTTATTTACTGGTGGAGATTCGAAGTTTATAACCTCTTTGGAAGAGAGTTGGGCAGTTTTTACCAAAACTATAGGTACTCTTACCATATGATTCAACAATCATACTCCTTTATGTTTACCCAAATAAACTGAAAATTTTTGTTCACACAAAAACCTGCACATGTAAGTTTATAGCTTTATTTGTAATTGCCCACACTTTAAAGCAACCAAGATATCCTTCACTATGTGAACAGATAAATTATGGAACATCCAGACAATAAAATGTAATTCTGTGTTAGAAATAAGTGAGTTATCAAGCCATGAAAAGGCATGGAGGGAATGTAAATATGTTTCACTAGATGGAAGAAACCAAGCTGAAAAGGGTACATACTAAATGATTCCAACTACATAACGTTCTGAAAAAGCAAAACAAGACAAAAACTATGGGGATGATTAAACAAAATCAGTGATTGCAAGGGTTGAGGGAGAAGAAAGAATGAATACAGAAGGCAGAGAGAATTTGGGGGACAGTTAACTACCCTATAAGATACTAAGATATAAGATATATGTCTTTAAACATTAGTCCAAATTCATATAATCATAACAAGAGTGAATTACCTAGTGTAAACTATGGATTTTTGGTGATGATATATGTCAGTGTATGCTTCTAAATTGTAACAAATGTATAACCCTCCGGTAAGAGATGCTGATAATGGGAGATGATATGCCTGTGTTGGGTAGAAGATATATGGGAAATTTCTGCATCTTTACTCAATTTTGTTGTGAACCTAAAACTACTCTAAAAATAGTTTATTAAAAAAAACACTTCCTAAGTACAATGGCTGAGAGATCAAATTCTATCAATTCAAATATATAATCTCTAAGACATTCAAATTTACAGATCCAACTTTGCCAAACAATTGAATCCAAGTACATATATCTATGCTAACCTACTCTTCACTATTCTAGAGTTTCTGAAATTATTAATAACCACACAGGCTATCTTATCTTCAGAAAATGGGAAAGTACAATAGTGAAAAACAAAAGAGTGGCATACATTTTCTTTTTGTTTTTATTTTAATTTTCTATTAAACATTCTCCCAAAGCATTATTTTACCCCATATCTCACTGAATTATAAGAAATAACATTAGCATTAGAAAAATTAGGGAAAAAGTTAAATGTAGATAATTAATTCAACTTATATGAAAAAGGAAAATTATAACAAAGGACTAAGAACTTTATAAATTTAAATTAATGTGAGATTATAATTTGAAAACTGTGCCTTTTGTAGCAAACTTTATTCAATTATTTTTAGCAACAGCATTTTATGACTCTAATATGCACATTTTTTCAAGAAGGAAGCTCACTTTTAAAATATTTTTATTTTAAAAATAGGCCTGTGCTCAGCTACAGATATTTCCCACCGAACTCTGATTACACTTATTTTATTTTGATTTGAGAAGAAAATACTGTTTTTTTATGGCATAAAATGCAAAATTTTTAAGTTTTTTTTTTTAATCCCAGCCCCAAATTTGAAGAACTATTAATTAGACATTGATTATGGTCACTAAGTGTACAACACTAATTACTAGCTAACTATTGATATTGTTTCTTTCCTAGTTCTCCTAAGGAAAACTCTTAAATTGAATCTTCAGCAGAATAATCCTTAAATATACTATATGAGCAAGCAAGGTTTTTGTTTACATAGTTTTTTGGATTTGACTGTTCCTAATTTTATGCTGAAACTCAGCTTTACCCCAAACCATAATTACCAGATTAATTTTATAATGCACAGTCGTATGCAGTTCAGCAAAGCAGTAGTACGCCATTAGGCTCTCGTCACTCAGAGCTTAGAAAGCAGGATAGGTCACACTCATTTAAAAACAAACATACCTCATGCTATTTGCCAATGTGTAGTTTCAGATCTAAGTTCAGACACTGAACTATATGGATATATATCTATAATCTTATTTTGGTTTTCAAAAGTAGCCATAGGGAGTTCTTCACAGTTTAGCTTTGCCTGACTGAAGCTGAAGGTTTGGTAACTTCATAGTTAGAGCCATATTGCCCATGATTTTCAATTTGTCTTGGAAGAAGACCGACTGAGGATTCATTTTACCCATCATTAAAGCCAGTAAGTCCGAGTCAACCATTGTGATTGTGCAATCAGCCTTCTTATCTGAGTCAGGAAGCACTGATTCTTTGCCATCCTTCACATCCCCTACCCAGGTGGCTTCTTTACCCCCAGAGCCATCCTTCAACTTGAAGGCAAAAATACCACCGATTTTCTTCACAAACGATTCCCCTTCCTCTTCAAACGTCTCAATCTCCTTAAAGACAAGATTTGCCTTAAACCCATCACCTGCAGAGTTGTTTGGTGCAGCCTCAATTTGATGAGTTCCAAAAGAACTGGCTGCTTCGGGGAGGCCTATCCTACAGCGTGTCACAACCATTGCTCATCTGAAGCCTAAATTGTACTTCAGAGCCACCTTTGCATCAGGAACTTGCCTCTTTCCCCATACATTTTAAAATTAATATACATGCGTGAAATATATGAGAATGGATTTCTGTTCCAATCCAGTGAGTATCTGATCTTATGTACCTTAGAGGTTTCTTTCTTTTTTTTTTTTTTTGAGTTGGAGTCTCACTCTGTCGCCCAGACTGGAGTGCAGTGGCCGCTCCCGGCCACCGCAGCCTCGACCTGCTGGGCTCCGGCGATCCTTCCGCCTCAGCCTTCCAAGTAGCCGGAATTACAGGCATGCGCTACCATGCCCGGCTGATTTTTTGATTTATTGTAG
>NW_007250992.1:0-2211 GCF_000164805.1 Carlito syrichta | reverse complement strand
CCATGCCCGGCTGATTTTTTGATTTATTGTAGAGATGAGGTCTTGCTGCCCAGGCGGGTCTCGAACCTGAGGGCTCAGGCAATCCACTCACCTCAGCCTCCCAAAGGCGCGGGATTACAGGCTGAGCCACCGAACCCGGCTGAGGTTTCTTTCTTTAAGAGAGATGAGTTCAATCACTTGATTTTTTTTATTCCAATTGATTTTACCAGGAATATGATTCAGCAAAGGTGATGATTTAACTGATATATGACACATTTAATTCAGTGACTTTGAAGGGAGATGTTGCCTAGTATAGCATCTATAAGGCCAAAGCTGAAATTTAAAATTCTCAAACTTCCTCAACTGTTTTCAGAAAGAGGGGATCTTTGTGATTTTACAATTATAGAATGTAGACTATGCTATAGTAATCTTCCCTTATGTACAGGGGATCCATTCCAAGACCTTCAGTGGATCCCTGAACTGCATAGTGCATATTACATATTTTTCCTCTTTTTATTTATTTATTTATTTTTTGAGTTGAAGTCTCACTCTATCATCCAGACTCACTGCAGCCTCGACCTGCTGGGCTCCGGCAATCCTTCCGCCTCAGCCTTCCAAGTAGCTGGAACTACAGGTGCACGCTACCACGCCCGGATAACTTTTTTGATTTATTGTAGAGATGAGGTCTCGCCAAGTTGTCAAGGCAGGTCTTGAACCCACGGGTTCAGGCAGTCAGCTCACCTCATCCTCCCAAAGTGCTAGGATTACAGGATAAGCCACCGAACCTGGCTTGTTTTCCTATTTATATAGACCTATTATAAAGTTTAAATATAAATTAGGCACAGTAAGAGATTAATACTAACTAAAAATAAAATAGAAAAATTATAGAAATATGCTAGCATCACTATTATTGCACTTAGGGACCATTTTTTAGTAAAATAAGGGTTACTTGAACACATGTACTACGATACCAAATACTCCAACAACCAAGATAGCTACTAAGTGACTCACAGTTGGGGAGTATACATAGCTAAGGTTCATGGGACAAAAAGATTGATCCATGTCCCACTGGGGACAGAGCAGGCACAGTATCAGATCTCATCAGGCTATTCAGAGTAGTGTACAATTTAAAATGTATGAATTATTATTTATATTTGGAGTTTTCAGACTATGGCTGTCCACTGGTAACTGAAACTATGGCAAGTGAAACCACTGAAAAGGAAAAACTACTGCATCCTTATTGCAGAATTGGCTACTGGCTGAGGCATGATTAGGGGAAGAAATCAGTCAGGAAGGATTATCACAAGGACAGAAACAATAGCAATAAGAGCAGGTTGAGTAAAATATGGCCCACATAACCTCCCAACACATTTCAAAGCCAATAATTAAAATCAGTCTTTCTGATACTGATGCCCATATTCTTTTTTTTTTTTTTTTTTTGGCGTTGGAGTCTCACTCTGTCGCCTTGCTGGGCTTCAGCGATCCTTCCGCCTCAGCCTTCCGAGTAGCCAGAATTACAGGCGTGTGCAACCACACCCGGCTAATTTTTTTATTTATCGTAGAGATGAGGTCTCGCCTGCCCAGGCGGGTCTCGAACCCTTGGGCTCAGGCAATCCACTCACCTCAGCCTCCCAAAGGTGCGGGATTACAGGCTGAGCCACCAAGCCCGGCCCCATATTCTTTTATTTTTATTTTTCAATGTTAGTTTATGGGGTACTAGTGAGCATTTATTATATAAATAAGTTGCATGCAGGTGAAGTTTGGGATTTTAACTGGCCCTCTCTGATAGTGGACCAGGCCCAGTGTGTAGTCATGTGCCCCTCTTTCCTCCTCCATTTCTCACTCTCCTAGCAGTGTCCAGCATCTGCCATTCCACCCTTGTGCTCGTGTGACCAGTGTTCAGGGACTGCTGAGGAGTGAGAACATACGGTGTTCCCTTCTTTGTTTCTGTGATAGTTCACTTACTGTGACGGTCTCCAGCACCATCCATATTGCTGAAAAGGCCATGATTTTACTCTCCTTTATGACTGTGCAATATTCCACTGTGTATATGTATCACCTTTTCTTTATCCAGTAAACTTTCTTTTTTTTTTTTTTTGAGTTGGAGTCTCGCTGTCACCCTGTCTGGAGTGCAGTGGCCGCTCTCCGCCACCACAAGCCTCGACCTGCTGGGCTCCAGCAATCCTTCCGCCTCAGCCTTCCAAGTAGCCGGAATTACAGGCATGCACTACC
>NW_007250991.1:77273-96187 GCF_000164805.1 Carlito syrichta | reverse complement strand
CTGTTTTTTTGTTTGTTTTTGAGTTGGAGTCTCACTCTGTCGCCCAGACTGGAGTGCAATGGCCGCTCCCGGCCACCGCAGCCTCGCCCTGCTGGGCTCCAGCAATCCTTCCGCCTCAGCCTTCCGAGTAGCCGGAGTTACAGGCATGCGCTACCACGCCCGGCTGATTTTTGATTTATTGTAGAGATGAGGTCTCGCTGCCCAGGCGGGTCTCGAACCCGCGGGCTCAGGCAGTCCACTCACCTCAGCCTCCCAAAGGCGCGGGATGACAGGCTGAGCTACCGAGCATACCCAGTGTTTTATAGGCATGATGGTGTCTAATCATCATGGTCAGTTTGATACAATTTTCTCCATCGTATAGGTAAGAAAAACAGAAAACCGAGGCTCCGAGAAGTTAGGTGGCTTTTCTGGGGTCACCCAGCTAACAAATGGTCCAGCATAAAGGAAGCAATTTCTGCCTGACTCAGGCCAGGGTCCCTTGCGTTGTCCTCCACACATGATGGACACCCCAGGAAGGGGGCATTTGTATTATTAAAGCAAAAGGGGAAAGTGCCTGATGTTTGTACTATTACCTGTTTAAAGTTTAACAAGGCCAGGCAGGTGCAGTGGTTCACGCCTGAATCCCAGCACTCTGGGAGGCTGAGGCAGGAGAACTGCTTGAGCCCAAAAGTTCACCACCAGCCTGGGCAGCATAGTGAGACCTCGACTGTATAAAAAATACAAAAATTAGCCGAGTGTGGTGGCACACACCTTTTATCCCAGTTACTCGGGAGGCTGAGGCAGAAGGATCGCCTGAGCCCAGGAGGTCAAGGCTGTGATGAGCTGAAATGGCATCTCTACAATAAATCAAAAATCAGCCGGGCGTGGTAGCGCATGCCTGTAATTCCGGCTACACGGAAGGCTGAGGCGGAAGGATCGCCGGAGCCCAGCAGGTCGAGGCTGTGGTGGCCGGGAGCGGCCACTGCACTACAGTCTGGGCGACAGAGTGAGACTCCAACTCAAAAACAAACAACAAAAAAAAAGTGGCATAAGTCTTCTGACAAGTTGTTGGGGGAAAATAATGTGAGCTGAAAATAGACATGAACTAAAGATGTAAGCGGATCTCTCTCTCCTTGCAGCCATCCCTCCGTTTATCATGAACACTTTGGAAAAGAAAGCCTTTTTGAAGGTAAGCTCGGTTCCTTTGTCATTTTTCTCAATCCTTTTCAGATCGCAGACTATACAGGACTTTTCTTACATAAATAGTGAGGAAAGAATTTAAAGATCCATCTCTCTTGGGCACTTCCCTAGGTAAAAAAGATGCTTCCGGGAACGTTTTATTTCTAGTCTCAGATATTCGAAAAAGCTTCCTGTAAATGAGGTTGTAACCCAGCGACGCGCTGAGTCGTCCGCTGGACACCTGGCTGGGTAAAAGTGAAGAGATGATGTGACTTCGGAATGAATGATCTGTGTTTAAGTCACCGTCTGTGCTATCAGGAATGAGAAGCTGATGGGGAGTGGCTGCTTCCTGGCGTCTCGGGGTTGGAGCGGTGGCCGCCACCCCTCTGGTCTCTCGGTGACAAGCCCTGGACAGAGACGTAGTTGGGCATATGGCACGCTTTTCTTGCTGGGACAGACGGAAATGGCTGGAGATACACCCTGGCGTTTTCTCACATGAACGAGCTGGCAAGCGCTACAAGCCGTTCGCCCACCCCGCCCACCCCGCCACACTGCTCCAGGCCTCCGCACGATCATGAGTACATGCCGTGTTCTCGCTACGCTTGTCTCAATCCGTGCTTTGCACTTGGCCTCCTACCGTTCCTTTCCATTCCTGACACCGTTCCCGTCCGTCATAATTTGCCCCACCTCCCACAGTGCAGGGGCCACTGGTTGGGGACGCCCCCGTGTCAAGGTTCAGAGAGATGATCCGAGTAGCTCACGGATCGTTCTCAGTGCCTCACTGGTGGCAGACTGTAGCTGTGTTCCTTCCGACTTCTGGAAGATGTGGCTTTGAAAGTGTCGTGGCTAGGTACTGACGGGGTGCCCATGCACCCCCATCACTCCCACGTTCAGGGTTGCTGCTACACTTCAGTGTTGCGTTTCGCCCTTGTGGAGAGGACCGTAGAGCTTGATGGTGTAGATTTTACTAAAACACACACAGACCGGGTGTGGTGGCTCACACCTGTGATCTCAGCACTTGGGGAAGCTGAGGAGAGAGAGAAGTGCTTGAGCCCAAGAATTCGAGACCAGCCTGGGCCACCTAGTGGGACCTCGTCTCTACAGAAAAAATTAAACATTAGCCAGGTGTGGTGGTACACGCCTGTAGTCCCAGCTACTTGGGAGACTGAGGTGGAAGGATTGCCAGAGCCTAGGAGGTCAAGACTTTGGTGAGTTGTGATCATGCCACTGTATTCCAGCCTGCGCGACAGAGTGAGATCGCAAACCTGTGGCCTCAGGCAATCCACTCGCCTCGGCCTCCCAAACACACACAGGCAGTTTATGTGAATATTCCCACTTTTTCTTTTTTCTTTTCTTTCTTTTTTTTGTCAGAGTCTCACTTTGCTGCCCAGGCTGGAGTGCAGTGGCATGCTTACGGCCACCGCAGCCTTGACCTGCTGGGCTCAGGTGATCCTTCCGCCTCAGCCTTCTAAGTAGCTGGAACTATAAGCACACGCCATGTGCCACCACGCCCAGCTAATTTTTCTTTTCTTTTCTCTTCTTTTTTTGAGTTGAAGTCTCACTCTGTCACCTAGACTGGAGTGCAGTGGCACGCTCACGGCCACCGCAGCCTCCACCTGCTGGGCTCCGGCGATCCTTCTACCTCAGCCTTCCAAGTAGCCGGAACTACAGGCACGCGCTACCACGCCTGGCTGATATTTGACTTATTGTAGAGACGAGGTCTCGCCAAGTTGCCCGGGTAGGTCTCAAACCCGTGGCCTCAGGCAATCCACTCTCCTCGACCTCCCAAAGTGCTGGGATGACAGGCTGAGCCACTGAGCCCGGCCTAATTTTTTGGTTTATTGTAGAGACGAGGTCTCACCCTGTTGCCCAGGCTTATCTGGAACCTGTGGGCTCAGGCAATCCTCGTGCCTCCGCCTCCCAAAGTGGTGGGATTGTAGGTGTGAGCCACCTCGCCCAGCAGTATCCCCACTTTTTCGTGTTCAAAGCACTTTCACATCCTGATGTCAAGGCAGGCTTGACTGTGACCCCCCTACAGCGGCTCAAGGTCCTTCCCTTAGCAGGCCCCAGTGTGACTGCCTGTACAGTGGTGTCTACCTCAGTGAGCCCCTTTTTCCCACGGCTCCCGGGCCAGGTGTGCTTCCTTTGCTGGGGTGCAGTTATCCGGGCTTTTACCTTGGAAATGACCAGACTCCTCCACAAACTTGAAGCTGATTGAACATTCCGGGCTTTTTAAATCGGTGGTGCTTGGGGGGCGTTTGGCGTGACTCATGGTTCCCCCACGCCTTACCTCTTCCAAGCGGATAGAGCTGGAAAAGGCGTCCTCGGTGGGCAGGTGACGCACAGAAACTTTTCCAGTAAACAGAAAAGTTGACTGCCTCAGATCGGGAGCAGCTTCCCTGAAGAATAGCTCCTGTTGCCTCTTTATTTTATTTTATTTTTGAGTTGGAGTCTCACTTTGTGACCCAGACTGGAGTGTAGTGGCGTGCTCATGGCCACCGCAGCCTCAACCTGCTGGGCTCCGGCAATCCTTCCGCCTCAGCCTTCCAAGTAGCCAGAACTATAGGTGCGTGCTACCATGCCCGGTTAATTTTTGATTTATTGTAGAGACGAGGTCTCGCCAAGTTGCCCGGGCGGGTCTCGAACCCACGAGCTCAGGCAATCCACTCGCCTCAGCCTCCCAAAGTGCTGGGATGCCAGGCTGAGCCACCAAGCCCAGCCATGTTGCCTTTTTAAACTGGGGTCATTCCTGCTGGCACTTTCATTGGGAATAAAATAGATGCCGTCTGGGTCTTACACGAGGGCACGTTCCAAAAATTTGAATTCCTCTATGTTCTCTTTGGGAAAAGTGGACTGCTGAGTCTACACAGACGTTCAGGACTGTCTGCAAATTGAATGTGAGTGGAGCATTCATTTGTCCGTCCGTCTGTGTATTCAGCGGCTTTCTGCTGAATGCCGTGTTAGGCCAAGCGGTACCGTGGGCACTAGCATCCCAGCAAGAGGACATGATCCCAGTGGGGGACCCAGGCACAGGACAGAGGGTCACCATACTTGGTGACTGCAGCAGGGGGCTCAGGCAACACAAGGAGGCATCTTACCCAACCAGGTAGGTGGGCAGAGATGTGAGGAAAACTAGCCAAGGGCACGTGTTCCACAAAGGCTCCGTGAGGACACTTAGCATGGCTTCTTGGAGATTTGTGGGTGGTTGGGTGGGCTGGGATATAGGCAGCGTGTAGGGAATTGACTGTGCCACTTACGAAAGTGAGCTTTCAGTGGTTCAAGAATCTAAACGTAAAAGTCGGCAACTATATAACTTCTAGAAGAAAATATATAGGGCCGGGAGCGATGGTGCACGCCTGTAATCCCAGCACTTTGGGAGGCTGAGGCAGGAGGATCACTTGAGCCCCAACAGTTCAAGACCGGCCTAGACAACATAGCAAGATCCCATCTCTACAGAGAAAAAAATAAAAAAATTAGCCAGGCGTGGTGGCATGCACCTGTAATTCCAGCTACTCTGGAGGCTGAGGCAGAAGGCTCGCCTGAGCCCGGAAGGTCAAGGCTTCAGTGAGCCGCAATGGTGCCACTGTACTCCAGCCTGGGTGACAGAGTGAGACTCCGACTCAAAAAAAGAGAAAGAAAAAGGAAAAGAAAAAAAGAAACTGTAATTGAACAGGGAATAGGGAAAGAGTTCTTGGACACAATCCCAAAAGCAGAATTCATGTAAAAAGCTGACAAATCGTCAGCATCAAAATTTTCAAATTCTGTTCTTCAAAAACTCTCAGGAGAATGAAAAGAGAAGAAACATGTTGGAAGAAAAATTTTGCAAGGTATGGATCTGAAGAAAGAGCTTGTGTCCAGAATACATAAAGAACCCTCAACACTCATTGAAGAAAACAACCCAGTAAAAAATTTTGGCAAGGCAAAGTGTTCTCACAGGCTCTCTATCAAATGTGTACAGATATCAAATGAGCATCTGAAATAGATGCTCAGTATCTTTAGTCGTTGGGAAATTCAAATTAAAACCCCATGAGCTACCACTAAACACTGACTGGGATGTCTAAAATTAAAAAAGACCTACCATACCGAGTATTGGTGAGGATTCGGGGGGAGCTGAACTTCCACCACTGCCAGTAGAAACAAGATGTGAGGCAGTCACTTTGGAAAACAGTTTGGCGATTTCTTACGAAGTTAAGCATGTGCTACCGTCTGATCTGGCCATTTCACTCCGAGGTATTTACCAAAAAGAAGAGAAAACACATGTCTATAAACGAATGCTCTTGGCAGCTCTGTTGGTCATAACCCCAAACTAGAAACAACTCAAATGCCCACGACAGCAGGATGGATAACACATGGTGGTACAGCCACACCATGGAATACTTAACTTGGCAATGAGAAGTAACAGACTGTGGATACACACAGCAACATGAGCGAATCTCAAAGTCATTACACAAAAGATACTATTTATCAAGTCCTAGAAAATGCAAACTAATATATAGTGACCAGAAAGTAGGTGAGAGGTTTCCAGGGAAAGAGTTACAGGGTTTTGGGAAGAGGGAAAAATTGCAGAGGCGAACAAGGGTGCCGCCTTGACCTACTGGGCTCAAGTGATCCTTCCGCCTCAGCCTTCCAAGTAGCTGGAACCACAGGCATATGCCACCATGCCTGGCTAATGTTTTAATTTATTGTAGAGAGGAGGTCTCTCCATATTGCTCAGGCTGGTCTCGAACCCCTGAGCTCAGGTAATCCTCTTGCCTCTGCCTCCCAAAGTGCTGGGATTACAGGCGTGAGCCACCGCTCCAGGCTTGCGTTTATTATCTTAATAGTGAGGATGACTTCACAGCCATATACATGTGTCAGAACTTACATTGTCTACATTAAATATTTACAATTGGCTGTATGCCAGTGAAGCTTCTAGGAAAAAAGATCAATTGGGGAGAAAAAATTTACAGTCATATTAACTTTTTGAGTTTTTTACCTCACTGAATGAATTTACAGGGGTTGCCCAAAAAAGGCATACACATTTTAAGTATGACATTCCCTTCAAAGATGGCATTCATCAAATGCATACTAGCATCACCATGCGACAGGCAGGACGGCCAAAGAAAATGGCAGAAGCACGGTTGAGCAAACGTCATCTTACACATTGCTACCATAATTTATTTCAACTTCGAAAAGGAATGCATAGATAACATCGCTTAAAATGTGTATACTTTTTGTTGGCACTAAGGAGACTGAGACAGAAGGATCACCTGAGCCCAGAAGGTTGAGGTTCAGGTGAGCTGGGATCGTGCCGCTGCCCTCCAGCCTGGATGACGGAGCTTGACTCCAACTCAAAAAAATAAGATAAAATAACCTCTGTTCTGTTAGTTAAGACGTGTCCGTCCATACTTGAGGAATTTTGTGAGAAACTAGTGAAAGAGCAGACATCCTCGGCTCCCTGATTTCATGTCAGACTAAGCTCTATTTGACAAGAAGGGTTGAGTGAGGTTGGATGGAATTCTGGAGGTGGAGTTGGGAGAAGGGACCCCAGCAGGCAGGGTTTGTAAGGATGCTGGGCATCTCTACAAGCCTTTCCATCAAAGCCTCCACGGGAGCTGCAGTCAGCCTGCAGTTACACTCACCTGCCTCTGAGGGGACACCCAGCCTTCCCTTTGGGGTAACAGGTCAGCCCAACTTAACAGGTTAGTGGCAGGCAAGAGCCCACACAGAAGGAGGAAGCATTCCTACAGCCAGGTTATCCATCCACAGGCTCGCTCAGTGCTGAGCTTGCACCGAGCCTGTGCACCAACCCAGAGGTCACATGCCTAGGAAGCACTAGGGCGAGTGTTTACCACCTTCCTTTTGTTTCTTCTGAGCTGGAGTCTCACTCCGTCGCCCAGGCTGGAGGGCAGTGGCACACTCATGGCCACCGCAGCCTCGACCTGCTGGGCTCAGGTCAAGGCTGCTTCAGCCTTGCAAGCAGTTGGAACTACAGGTGTGTGCCACCATGCCCGTCTAATTTTTTTTTTTAATTTATTGTAGAGACGAGGTCTTGCCAAGTTTCTCAGGCTGATCTCAAACAATCCTCTTGGCTTTGCCTCCCGAAGTGCTGGGATTACAGGCTTGAGCCACCACGCCCGGCCTATTCACCACCTTCTTATGAAAATCTTTCATCTGGCCAGGCACAGTGGCTCATGCCTGTAATCCCAGCACTTGGGGAGGCTGAGGCGGGAGGATTGTTTGAGCCCAGGAATTTGAGACCAGCCTGAGCGACATAGCAAGACCTTGTCTCCCTATTTTAAAAAATTGTTTTTAAATATAAATTAAAAGGGTTTTTAAAAAAAATTAAAATTAGCTGGACTCGGTGGCTCAGCCTGTAATCCCGCGTTTTGGGAGGCTGAGGTGAGTGGATTGCCTGAGGCCATGGGTTCGAGACCCGCCTGGGCAACTTGGCAAGACCTACAATAAATCAAAAAATCAGCCGGGCGTGGTAGCGCATACCTGTAATTCCAGCTACTCTGAAGGCTCCACCTCTGGAGCCCAGCAGGTGGAGGCTGCAGTGGCCGGGAGCGGCCACTGCACTCCAATCTGGGCAACAGAGTGAGACTCCAACTCAAAAAAAAAAAAAATTTAAATTAAACTTTTAAAAAACCCTTCATCATGAGAGACAATTGCCCCAAGATGCAACTAGATACTCACAAAATTCCTCACTACAGGGACATGTCTTAACTGACAGCCTTCTTTTCTTTCTGTCTGCATAGCCTGTGTGGTTCGGGCTCCCTTGATGACATCTTTCCTTTCCTCTCTAGTCCGTCTCTTCCTCCCCTTAATGTTGACCCTCCCGATGTCCCCTTTCACCAGAGGAGTCCACCCAGGGACTTGGGTATGCTTCTCGTGCACGATGTCTTGTAACAGCTTGTGTTGACTCTTAACTAAGTTGGCTGGTTTCGTTACAACCAGATCACAACTTGGAGGCAGCTATTTCTATGGCCTTATTTATATAACCATATATCTCATTGCTCTTTATAGTGTGTATTTTGGTACCACTTTTTTCTAACTAAAAATCTAACAGCATTTATTCTCCAAAAGACCAACCAACTCGTTCAAAGAAGGCGTGACTAGCAAAATGTTTTATGCCCAGAATAGTTGTAACCATACTGACAGTGACGAAAACCAAGAAAGGGTGCGGGGACATGGGGGTAAGCATTTGTGGGGTGTCTGCTGCATCCCAGGTATTGTACTAGGTGCCTTATGAACGTTACCTGGCATGTCTGCATCCACACACTCTTAGGAAGCAGCTATGCTGTTCGTTTTGCACCCTAACAAGGAAACCCAAGCTTGGAGAGGTTAGACTCTGCCGGCCCTTTCACTGCCATAGGGAGCTAACTTGTAGAGCAGAGTAAAGTGGGGTGCAGAGCCGGGCGTGGTGGTTCACACCTGCAATCCCAGCACTTCGAGAGTCAGAGGCAAGAGGATTGCCTGAGCCCAGGTGTTCGAGACCAGCCTGGGAAACTCAGCAAGACCTCGTCTCTACAATTAAAAAAAAAAATTAGCCAGGCATGGTGGCGTGCACCTAAAGTTTCAGCTACTTGGAATGCTGAGGCAGAAGGATCTTCTGAGCCCAGCAGGTCGAGGCTGCGGTAGCTGTGAGCATGCCACTGCACTCCAGCCTGGCTGACAGAGTGAGACTGACTCAAAAAGAAAAAAAAAGAAAGAAAGAAAAAGAAAAGTAAATTTGAGTGCAGGGCTATTTGCCTTCAAACCTGCCCCCATCCAGGAGATAAATTATAATTAAATGTAGCTATTTCTCCAGCTTCTACTCAGCACTCAGATTATACGCGCAAGGAGAAAAATAAAATAAAATAGAAGCCACTTGATCTTTGCACGTGTGTTCGTTTACAGATCAAAGAGGGTGTAGGAAGTCAGGACTAACACCCTTGTGTAGTGCTCCCCCACATATCCACTAACCACGTGCCATTTGCATTTCGTAACGGGGTGAGATTCTTCCCGGTTAATCCACAGAAAAGCTTGTCTCCAAGAGCTTTTATAGAAAATATTCAAAATCATTTCTTTCTCGCCACAGAGGTTCCCGTGGATGAGTGCACCTATTCAAGTTGGATTGGTTGGCTTCTGGTGAGTAGATGCTACTTTTACATAATTAATTTCTTTTAAAAATATAAATACACTGCATATGAAGGGTGAGGAAAAGGTTGGATGATACGGGACACATGTTTTGGGAGTGAGACTATCCCCAAATGTCTGAAACTTGCAATCCTGTTCGTTAGGTAGGAGTAAACTGTCCCTGGAGAAACTTACAATGTGTGGAGCTATTTGGGTGATTCTTTTTTAAAACTCCTGTTTTCACTTTGATTATTGCTTTTTCATTATTTGCCAATCCTTGCACACAAAGGACACGTTTGTGTCAGGCAATATAATGCTCTCAAGAAAAAAAAGGGTTTGTTAGGAATGTGAAATAGAAAAAAAGAATCTGAAAGTGGACCATTTTGAAATGCTCTGACTTGTCTTTTGTTTTTTTCTTTCTTTCTCTTAAGTTTGGTATTTGCCACCCCCCTATGTTGTGCTCTGTTTCCTCAGAAAAGGTATGTATTTGTTATTCTTCAGAATGATCATGAGTTTTAACTCTAAAAGTCAGTTGAAGACGCAGGGGCTTTATTCCATTTCACTGGGAGGGACATGAAGATAATGCAGCCAAGGTCTTCAGAAGTTGGCAGAGGCAGAAACAGCCCACATCTGTCGAACTTCAAAACTCTCTGCACCCAGCTCTTTTCTACCCTGTTTCATTAAGCCCGAAAACACTTTATTCTTTTGTAAGAGCCAAGTGAACTTTAGCGTAAAACTCACTTTTATAGAAATTGAAATAAGGCTCATTGTCATCCCATCCATCAGCAAAGGCATCTATAATACAGGTATGTTAGAATTTAAGTTCCACCCCCAGAGACAAGGATTGCATGCACTTAGCTTAGGCAGTCGGTGTATTTGCTTCCCTTCTTCCTACTTGGTCTTTTGCCTTAAAAGCTTTCTCAGACGTGTCTTTCATCACGAGCTGCCTTCGAATCCTGCCTTTGATCTAAGGGCTGGATTGACCGGCACGAAGTCAGTGTTGTCTACATTCAGGTCTCAGTCTCCTCCTGACCTCACGCCAAGATACAAAGAAGCCGCATTTTTGTCGTCTGTGGTTTTGTGTTAACGTGGCCAGGCCCCTTGCCTCTATGACACCCTTTCCATCCATGGGCCAGCAGTTCCCAAACATATGGTCTTCAATCCTCTGGCTTTGCAAAACTGGTTTTGGATGGTATGCTCTGGTCCCTTTACCTGACAGAGAATCCCACCTCTTGTCTGTGCCCCACTCTGTCTTTGACCCTGCTCTTCTTGAATAGAGATATAAATCTCACGGACAGGGAGACCTTCCTCACCCGAAGGCCTCCAGAGGTGACACACACACACACACACACACACACACACACCCGCCCTTAACGAGGGCAGAACCTTCAGAATCTGTTCTGCAAATCCAGTATAGATGACCCAAAAAAAAAAAATCAGCCCGGCATGGTGGCGTATGCCTGTGGTTCCAGCTACGTGGAAAGCTGAGGTAGAAGGATCACCTGAGCCCAGCAGGTTGAGGACGCAGTGGCCATGCGTGTGCCACTGCACTCTAGCCTGGGTGACAGTGAGACTCCGACTCAAAAAATAAAAACAAAAAAATTGAAAGGTAGCTGTCATTATTTTGAGATTTAAAGTATTTTAAATTTGAAAACCCACAGAGTCACTTTATACTTAGACTTCCATATACCCCTGTAATACCTTCAAATACATATTTTAAGTGCATAAAGCAAAAACTTAACAGTAGTTTTTTTCTCAGTGGTGGGACTACGAGTTTGGGTTTCTTTGTGCTAAAATTTTAGAATTTTCTAAAAGTTATATAATCATGGGTTATGATACAGTGAACAAAAGCACCATTCACATAAGCAAATGGTTAGTGTTAATAAATTCCACTGAGTGTATGTATCTTTTTTCATCAATGGCGAACGTTTATATTGTTTTCCTTGGGAAGTGGCATTACCACAGACTGGTTTTCTAACACCAGCAGGGTCTGAGAGTGTCGTTGTTGTACTCTCTTGCCAGCAATAAGAGATTTTTCAGCTTTTAACAATACGAGAAGTAAAAAGGGGGCCTGGTGCAGTGACTCACACCTGTAACCCCAGCACGCTGGAAGGCTGAGGCAGGAGAATTGCTTGCACCCAGGAGTTTGAGGCCAGTCTGGGCAACATAGTGAGACTTCATCTCTACCAAAAAAAAAAAAATTAGCCAGGTGTGGTGGCACATGCCTGCCCCAGCTACTAGGGAGGATGGATCAGAAGTATCACCTGAGCCCAGGAGGCTGAGACTGTGGCGGGCTGTGATTGTGCCACTACACTCCAGCCTGGGTGACAGAGTGAGATCCTGCCTCAAACAAAAAAAAGAAGAAGAAGTCAAAAGGGTTGGGTGTTAGGCTCTGAAGGTACCTTTTTTAAATCACTAGTGGTGATTTTCTGAAAGGAATAGGATACGTGTTTTCCAGCTGGGCACGAAGCCTTTCTCGAGCAGGACCATGTGTCACTGCACCAGGCCTGGGCTCTCTGCATCTGTGCCCTCTGCCTACTCCTTGTAGCTTCTGGTTCCCACCTCTGCCCGTGTAATGACCCTGTTGTTTCTCCCCTTATCCAGTTCCATGTCTGTGACCAGCCTGGAGGCCGAGTTGCAAGCTCAGATCCGAGAGGCCCATCCTGAATTGCGTCGTGTGTACTTTAACAAGGGATTGTAAAGCAGGGCAGGAGACCAGGTGGCCGCGCTGGGGAGAAAGAGCCTGTCCGACCCGAGTTCTCCCGCTCACAAAACCCTTTTAAAGACCCACATTAGCCTTTTAGAATAAAGCTGCTACTTACACCCCAACACCCGGTGTGGGCCAGGTGCCCGACACCTGCTGATGCCCCCACCTACATTAGAATCAAGTTAGGATTTGCAGAAATACCCTTCCAGTGGCTTTTATAGTCATTGGGTTTCAAAGACAATATACCAGCCCTCCCTCGAGGTTTTAAAAAGACCCTGCTGGAAATAGAATAGGTGCTCAGTATATGGTCAGTAAATATTTCTATGTTATCAATCAGTGAAAAGAGAATCCACTTAAAATATTGAATTTTCATCTCACTCCTGTCGCAAATCAAGAAGATCTCAGCAGCGAATTGGGAAAATACAGAAGCTCTGAGGCTAACCTGTAAGAACTTACCCTTAAATGTTAAGGGTGGTTTGCTTCCAGTCTGGACAGTGGACAGACCCACGGTGTGTGATGGAGTTTTTAAATCTGAGGATAAAAGCCCCTTCGTATACCTTCCAGAGGGCACCACCATACACGCCTTCTCTGCTGCCAGAAATATATACATTCGTGTTAGGGGTGGGTTTCCTTGGGAGAAGGTTTACATTCTTATAAAGATGTTAATCTTACCTTGCAGTTATTAACTTTATATTCCATTATTTACATCAAATATCAGGTAGCTGAAATGTACAAATGTCAGATTCTGGAAGTACATTCAATACCAATGCCGTATGACTGGGCTGAATCTGGCTTGTCAGATTATTTTTTTAAGAAGTGAGACTACAGTTCCAGCTGCTTATGTGTCTTTCCTCATCACCCTTATAGATGTCTTTGGCTTTCAGAAAGATACAGATAATATATGTATGAATCGGTCACAGTGAATTTTACTTGAATATTGTATAGTGCATTCCACCCTGTTTGAAAATAATGAAACTATGTACCACTGTTTACATCACTTGTAGTAATTTCACAGGTAATATATTTACTATAACAAAGATTGTACTTAAGTCTGTAGATGTTTTAACGTCACACAATCGGCCCTCCTTATCCATGGGTTCCACGTCTGTGAATTCAACCAACTGCAGACCGAGAATATTTTTTTTAATGATAATGCAACAGTGAAAAATAATACAAATTTAAAAATTGATACAGCCTAACAACTATTGACACAGCACTTAAGATTGCATTAGATATTATATGATTGAAGGTATATAGTGTGTGTGTGTGTGTGTTATATGCAAATCCTGCACTGTCTTATATAAGGGACTTGGGCATCTGTGGCTATTAGTATCAGAGGGAGTCCTGGAACCAATTCCCCTTGGATACAGAGGGACGACTGGGAGGCGATGATTTCACGGAGTAGAGATCATTGTAACTCAGAGATTTGTAAGTGAAAAAATATAGAAACAATTTAGTTTTGACAGATTTGTGTGTGTGTTTTCTGACAATGTGACCAGACTGAATTTCCTCATAAAGAAAAAATGGTGTGCCTTGTGTCTGTGTTTCTCTTTTCTCTGGAAGGAGGGATTGGTGGATCTGGAGCTTTGGGCTGCTCAGAACCCTCCTCCATGACACTAGAATCTTCTCATTTAGATTTTCTGTCTTAAGCCGTTGGAAGCCAAATGGCTTCCTTGTGACATTCGGGCCTTGGGCAGATCCTGTTGCCCTCAATTTCTCTTTTTAAGAGTGGTCACAGCCTGGAATTCGGGCCAGATCTCCACCAGGTGCTTCAAGGCCACTTTTCCGAAGAGGTTACAGAACTCGATGTCTCCCCTGTGCACCCCCCCCCATCTCAGAGTCCTCCCCCCAGCTGACTTGTGGTCCCATTTCAAAACATTCACCTCCAGTGGAAAGTTAATGACTGGTTAGAAGACTGACGAACTAACCAAAACTTGACACACACCAGGAAGATATAGCCAAAGCATAGTGGTCGAAGGGGTCATGAACTTGGAGATGTGTCTTTTTAAACATTGTCTTTCGATGCTTCAGGCTTTTTTTTTTTTTTCTTTGAGTTGTAGTCTCTGTTGCCCAGGCTGGAGTGCAGTGGCATGCTCACAGCCACCACAGCCTCGACCTGCTGGGCTCAAGTGTTCCTTCCATCTCAGCCTTCCAAATAGCTGTAACTATAGGCGTGCGCCATTGCACCCGGCTTATTTTTCTTGATTTATTGTAGAGGTGAGGTCTCAACCAAGTTGCCCAGGCTAGTCTCAAACCCCCGGACTAAAGCAATTCTCTTGCCTTGGCTGGGATTACAGGCTTGAGCCACCATGCCCGGCATTTTTTTTTTTTTTAATTGAGGCAGAGTCTCCATCTGTTTCCTAGGCTGGAGTGCAGTGAAATGGTCACAGCCACTGCAGCCTTGACCTGCTGGGCTCGGGCAATCCTTTCACCTCAAACTTCCAAATAGCTGTACCTACAGGCATGTGCCACCATGCCCGGCTAATTTTTTAAAATTTATTGTAGAAACGAAATCTTGCCAAGTTGCCCAGGCTGGTCTTGAACCCCTGGGCTCCGGCAATCCTCACCTCTGCCTCCCAAAGTGCTGGGATTACAGGTGTAAGCCACTGTGCCTGGTGCTTCAGGCACCTAATACTTTTATATCGACATATTAACTATAGTTTAATCATGGTTTATAAAAAAGAACAAATGAATCGGATTGGTAATTCTTGCTGATCTTTTAGAAATACCTTTTCTGGAGGAAAAAAAAATCCACATAAAGTGCAATAAGCTTATAAAGGTAAATAGTTGTTAATATTCCTATTGACATGATATAAAGAAATATGCTTGCATTTACTGATTGGCAGTTGTTGTTTCAGTGTTAGCAGAGTGTCTTGCCCGTGTCAGAGTCCATGTGTTTCTTCAGTTGAACTGGATGAAATGTTAAATAAACTCAGAATGAAAATCAATTCTCTCTTTTATTTATATGTAAGGGATAAAGCAGTTTGTATGCTTCAGTTGATGGTACCTTTCATTCAAAGCTACTATCTGCAGTACCATCAGAAGTTCCCAGCCGGGCTTGGTGGCTCAGCCTGTAATCCCAGCACTTTGGGAGGCTGAGGTGAGTGGATTGCCTGAGCCCGCGGGTTCGAGACCCGCCTGGGCAACTTGGTGAAACCTCATCAATAAACCAAAAATTAGCCGGGCATGGTAGCATGCGCCTGTAGTTCCAGCTACTTGGAGGGCTGAGGTGGAAGGATCGCCGGAGCCCAGCAGCTCGAGGCTGTGGTGGCCAGGAGCGGCCACTGCACTCCAGTCTGGGCGACTGAGTGAGACTCCAACTCAAAAAAAAAAAAAAGTTCCCAAGGAAGGGATATTTTTGTATTATGTCTTTAAGAGGTTATATATTTCTGTTTTGGGCTACCGGCCTTCCACCTTTTCAAACCCCGTATAGAGGCAAATTCTCCCACTCCCCGCCCCCAGCCCCACACCAATGTGATTCCAAGAATATGATTTATGGGCATGGGAGGAAATGGGTTTCTGCCTTAGACCCAGATGGCTAACACCATTGCACGGGACGGGGAGGGAAATTTGCCTTTATGTTGTTTGATTCTGGCATGGAACTGACATTTGTCATCGTTAACAGAGAAAGTCAAAATTAACCTAAGACTGGGGAGTGCCTTCATAACAGGCTTAACACAGAACTGGACATTGTAACTTCCTTGGTCGTGTTTCTGCATCGACTTGACAACAGCATCTCTTTGTCACTGGAAGTATTTAAATACATTCAGGAGCAAGGAGTCAGAGCCGGGTCCAGTCCTTGTTGTACCCATCTATAAAATATATACCTTTGGACCAGTAACATTCTCTGCAATGGTCAGTTTTGTTTTGTTTGGAGAATTCCTTGAATCTACCTCACAGAGTTGTTGTAAAGTTTAAAAGAGAGAATCCCTGCACAGCCATTAGCATTTGCCTGGCACATAGTAAATTTTCAGTGAATGGCCTGTCCTATATTTGCTTGTTTCTGAACCTTGGCGACTTCGCAAGAGATAACCCACAACTTAACTAAAAATATCAGATTAAAACGGTCAAGTGCCAGGCGCGGTGGCTCATGCCTGTCATCCCAGCACTTTGGGAGGTGGAGGCGAGAGGATTGCCTACGCAAGAGGATTGCCTAAGCTCACAGGTTCAAGACTAGACTGGGCAACTTGGTGAGATCTCGTCTCTACAAAACAAAACAAAACACACACACACACACACACACACACAAAGGCTAGCCAGCCATGGTGGCACACACCTGTAGTCCCAGCTACTTGGAAGGCTGAGGTAGAAGGGTCGCCAGAGCCCAGCAGGTCAAGATTGTGTTGGCCATGAGAGTTCAGCCTAGGTCACAGAGTGAGACCCCGAATCAAAAAAGAAGAAGAAGAAATGACCAAATGGAGACTCTTGATTCCGATCCTTTTAAAATGTCTCACAGTCAACACTTTGCTTAAATGAGGCAGAGGAAGGAAGGGTCTCCACTCACAGATGAAATCAGGATTTCTAGTCGTGAGGGGCAAGCTCAAGGCCACTCCTAGTCACTTGACAGCTGTCCTGGGGGCTGGATCTGACTCCCAAGCCTGCAGTCCTATCCAGAGATGTAAACAACAGGAATCTGTTCACAAAACCCATTTTTCTTTTGCATATTCAGAGTTCTTCTGGAAGATGTAGAAAAATAAGGCCACGTTTGGCGGTGATGATAAAAAACAGCGACCCAGCTGGGCTCGGCAGCTCAGCCTGTCATCCCGCGCCTTGGGAGGCTGAGGTGAGTGGATTGCCTGAGCCCGCAGGTTCGAGACCCGCCTGGGCAGCGAGACCTCATCTCTACAATAAATCAAAAAATTAGCTGGGCATGGTAGTGCATGCCTGTAATTCCAGCTCCTTGGAAGGCTGAGGCGGAAGGATCGCCGGAGCCCAGCCGGTCGAGGCTGCAGTGGCCGGGAGCAGCCACTGCACTCCAGTCTGGGCGACAGAGTGAGGCTCCAGCTCAAAAAAAAAAGCAGCGACCCACAACATTTTTGGCATCAGGGACTGTTTTCGTGGAAAACAATTTTTCTACAGATGACGGCAGGGGTGCGGGGGGTGGTTGTGCACTCAAACCTCACTGCTCATGTTAATCTATATTTGCAGCTGCTCCCCAGAGCAAGCATCACCAGCTCAGCTCCACCTCAGATCATCAGGCATTAGCTTCTCATAAGGGGCATGCAACCTAGAGTCCCTGCATGTGCGGTTCACAATAGGGTTCACACTCCTATGAGAATCTAATGCCACAGCTGCTCTGACAGCAGGCAGAACTCAAGCGTTAATGCAAGCCATGGGGAGTGGCTGTAAATATAGATGAAGCTTTGCTCGCTCACTTCCTGTTCTATGGCCCAGTTCCTAACAGGCTGTGGACTGATACTTTGTGGCCCGGGGGGTGGGGACCCCTGATCTAAAGTATCACTTAAACCTAAATAAGCCGGGTATGGTGGCTCAAGCCTGTAATCTCAGCACTTTGAGAGGCAGAGGTGAGAGAACTGCCCAAGCCCAGGAGTTCAAGACCAGCCTGGGCAACTTGGTTGAGACCTCCTGTCTATAAGAAATTTAAAAATTAGCTAGGCATGGTGGCGCGTGCCTATAGTTCCAGCTACTTGGAAGACTGAGGCAGAAGGATTGCCTGAGCCCAGTAGGTCGAGGCTGTGGTGGCCGTGAGTGTACCACAGCACTCCAGTGTGGGTGACAGAGTGAGACTCCAACTTAAAAAAAAAATACAAAACTCTAGATAACCAGAGTGTGGTCTGCAGACCAGAGGTATCCAAGTTTGTTAGAAATGCAAATTCTCAGCCTGGCTCGGTGGCTCAGCCTGTAATCCCAGCAATTTGGGAGGCCAAAGCTGGTGGATTGCCTGAGCCCATGGGTTCAAGACCAGCCTAGGCAACTTGGTGAGACCTCATCTTTACAATATATAAAAAATTAGCTGGGCGTGGTAGCATGTGTCCATAGTTCCAGCTACTTGGAAGACTGAGATGGAAGGATTGCCGGCGCCCTGGGTTGCCCATGAGCATGCCACTGTACTCCAATCTGGGCTACGGAGTAAGACTTCAACTCAAAAAAAAAAAAAAAGAAAGAAAAGAAATGCAAATTCTTGGGCTGGATCCCAGACCTACTTACTGAGCTAGACTCTAACTAGAGCCCAAGGTGATGCTGTGTACATCACAGCCTGAAAAGTTCCAGCTGCAGCCAAATTTCTGGTGTTTCCGGGGGTCAGTGAGCTCACTAGGTCAATTTGAGGACAACTTGTGATTTTCTATGAATTCTAGTATTTACCGTTGGGGGGTGGGATGAAAGTTGACATCCTTGGGGTCACTGTCTCATATCAGCAAGCTTACGAGGGTGAGGATGTGGGTTTCTGTGTTGCCATATCCCCAGCAGTTCAGGATCCATGTGGCCACTGGTCTCAGCCTGGGCTCTTTGCAGGAATCTGCACTGTCCTCACCTCCTGTTTAGACGTGGAAAGGAATCCATTTTGCGTCATGAAAGAGTCACCACCAGGAGGCGGAAAGAACAGGGAACATTATTGCTGGAGTCAAAGGGAACGTGGCTGTGGATGGCCACGTTATAACCACAGTTCTGGAGCCATCCCTATACCCACAGAAGACACACCATCTCCAAGTTTCTGGAGCAGGAGAGGGGAGATACACGAAAGAGACTGCTCCTTCCAAGAGCCCATCATATCCCTAGTTGTAAAGAGAAGAAATTGGAGGCTCAGAGAAGTGAGCAGACTTGTCCAGTGTCACACCATTGGCTGGACCATGGTCTCCATCCAACCTTCCCAACTCCCAAGTGTTTCTCCCCTTACTCAGTGTCTCCATTGGCAGAAATAATTATGACTGGCTGGGCTCGGTGGCTCAACCTGTAATCCCAGCACTTTGGGAGGCCAAGGCGAGTGGAT
>NW_007250991.1:57769-77094 GCF_000164805.1 Carlito syrichta | reverse complement strand
GGCGAGTGGATTGCCTGAGCCCGTGGGTTCGAGACCCACCCGGGCAACTTGGCGAGACTTGTCTCTACAATAAATCAAAAATTAGCCGAGTGTGGTGGCGCACGCCTGTCGTTCTGGCTACTTGGAAGGTTGAGGCAGAAGGATCGCCAGAGCCCAGCAGGTCGAGGCTGCGTGCCACTGCACTCCAGCCTGGGTGACAGAGTGGGACTCCAACTCAAAATAATAATAATAATTATTATTATTATGACTAGTTTTAGAACCACATTTTGCCATCCTCAGAGTGTTGTTTACATACGTCATTCCTTATAATGCCCCAAGAGCTCCTCTGAGCATCATCTCCAATAGAGGGGTGGAAAAATACTCTTGAAGAAGTGCGATTATGTGCCTGGGGCACTCAAAGTGCCGTGGAAGAGTCTATTCACACACACACACACACACACACACACACACACACACAATGTTTGTAAAACACATAGAGTTCCAATGAGCACCCAACCAAAGTCAAAGATAGGTCTGCCAGGTCGTTTCCAGCTAGTGCTTCATTAGTGTAGTAGAATCAATAGCTCTCAAAGTGTGGTCCCTGGACCAGCAGAGACGACATCTCCTGGAGCTTAGAAATGCCCATTCTTGGGCCCATTCCATACTTACTGAGTCATAAACTTGAGATGAGGCCCAACCAATTTTACTTATTTTTATTTTGTTTTGATTCAGGCTTGCTACACAGGTATGTTGCATGACAGTGAGGTTTGGGCTTCTATTGAACTGGGTGGTGATCATGGTACTCCAATGGGTAGTTTTTCAACCCTTACCTCCGTCTCTCCCTCCTCCCTTTAGGAGTCCCCAGTGTTTGCTGTCCCCACCTTCCATGTCCTTGTGTATTCAGTGTTTAGCTTCCACTTATAGGTGAGAACACACATTATTCAGTTTTCTGTTTCTGTGATAATTCGTTTAAAATGATATTCTCTGGCTGCATCCACGTTGCTGCAAAGGACACGATTTGTTCTTCTTCTGTGGCTGTGAGCATTCTCTGGTGTATAGGAACCATATGTTCTTTATCCAGTCCACCGTGGGTGGGCACCTGAGTGATGTCCATGGACGTTCAAACTTGAGAATTGTTGAATGAGAGGATAAGTGCAGGAGATGCGGACCTCTCCACTCAATTATTTGTGTTGAGGTGGGTTAACCTCTCTAAGCCTCGGTTGCCTCATCTGTAAAATGAAGATAATCCTACTATGAGGATTCAATGAACATTAGTTGTAGTAATAAGTACATCGATACACATTAAAGATACACTTGAAGAATACACACCAAAATAGTTAACAGTTCGTATCTCTGGGTTTACAGTCATCTTTATTTTCTTTACAATTTTCTGTTTGTCAGATTTTTCTGAAAGCCACCTGCATTCATTTTATAAACAGAAAACCCTCAAAGTTCAAGCCCTTGGTACCTGGGACAGTATACGTCCAGGATATTTTAGCCCAACTTAAGGGACATGATCCCAGAGGCCAAAAGGTTGACATTTTGTTGGTGACCCTACTGGGAAACAGGCACTCTCATGAGTACTGGTGAGAGTGCAAATTTCTCCCATTTCTTTGCCAGAGTTTGGTGCTGGCTATCAAAATGTTTAAAAGCACATGCCCGGCTGGGCTCAGTGGCTCAACCTGTAATCCCAGCACTTTGGGAGGCTGAGGCAAGTGGATTGCCTGAGCCCGCGGGTTCGAGACCCACCCGGACAGATTAGCCGGGCATGGTAGCGTGTGCCTGTAGTTCTGGCTACTTGGAAGGCTGAGGCGGAAGGATCGCCAGAGCCCAGCAGGTCAAGGCTGCAGTGACCAGGAGCATGCCGCTGCACTCCAATCTGGGCAACAGAGTGAGACTCCAACTCAAAAAATAAATAAAAGAAAATAAAAGCACATACCCTCTTTCAAGCAATTTTGCTCCTAAAACCTAATCCCTACAGAACTCATGTTCACAGAAGACCATGGCAACTTCCATGGGAGCCCTCTCAGTGGAACGTGTTGGGTGGGCGTGGAGGAAGGGGAGGTTGGAGGAGGCTTCCAGGAGATGGTGAGACATTTTCAGGCAGAAAAAAACAATAATAAGCATATACTGCAATTGTGTAACCCTGGTATAAAAATGAATTTTTCCCTTAGGAATTTTTTTAAATTTCTGACTTGACTTCTGGCAAAAAATGGATTGCTATATAGATATATAATAGCTGGGTACAGTAGCTCACACCTGTCATCCCAGCAATTTGGGAGGCGGAGATAAGAGGATTGCCTGAGCCCACAGGTGTGAGACCAGCCTGGACAACTTGGCGAGACCTGGTCTCTACAATAAATCAAAAACATTATCTGAGCATGGTGGCATGCGCCTGTGGTTCCAGCTACTTGGAAGGCTGAGGCTGAAGGATTGCCTGAGTCCAGCAGGTTGAGGCTGCAGTGGCCGTGAGCATGCCACTGCACTCCAACCTGGGTGGCAGAGTAAGACTCCGAATCAAAAAATAAATAAATAGATAGATAGAAAATAGTTGACTGTCACAAACATAAGCTTAATTGGGAAGAGAGGTCACCTCTGGGTGGTGAGATTAGAAGTGATTTTTAAATTTTTCTCCTTTATGCTTTTCCATTTTTTCAGATTTTCTTCCACTTCTGAACTCAGGACATAGTAAATGCTATTTAAACAAAAGCAAAAACCCTACGTACATTATAATCTCAATTTTGTAGTCATAAGTACATTGACACGCATCAAAGATATACTTGAAGAATCCACACCAAAATGGTTAACAGTTCGTGTCTCTGGGTTTACAGGTCATCTTTATTTTCTTTACAGTTTTCTGTTTCTCGGATTTTTCTGGAAGGCACCTGTATTCATTTTATAAACAGAAAACCCTCAAAGTTCAAGCCCTTGAGTAATGTGATAGCTTGAAGCAATGCCCAGTTTCCAGGCCACCCCAAGAGGTGGGCAGTGATCCCAGCTCACGCTTGAGCCCGGGCAGTCCTGGGGCCCACTTTCTGCTTCCCCACTCAGAAGCCCCGGCAAGGGTGCAGTGGTTTAGGCCTGTAATCCCAGCACTCCGGGAGGCCGAGGCGGAAAGATGGATTGGGCAGGGGTTGGAGAGACCAGCCTGAGCAAGACGGTGAGACCCCTGTCTCCACAAAACGATTTTTAGAAAGCATCAGCTGGGCCTGATGGCACACACCTGCAGCCCCAGCTACTTGGGAGACAGGCGGGAGGCTTGCTTGAGCCCGGGAGTTCCAGGCTATGATCCAGCCACTGCACTCCAGCCTGGGTGACAGTGGCTCAAAGCCAGACCCTGTCTCCAACAACAACAACAAAAAGGCCTGGGGTGACTTCCCCTCGATTCAGCCTCCCGCTGGAAAGAACGGCCGCAACGGGCGGGAGGAGCCGCAGCGCCGAGAGGCGACGCCAGGGCGCAGCCTTGCCCGCAGGATCGCGCGGGGCTCCCGGGCGCTGCGGACGGGGGGCCCGGGGCCCCCGACCGGGGGTTGCCCGATGGGGCGTCCGACGGGCAGGAATGGATGGGTCCGTCCCGCGTGCACTTCTCTGGGGTCAGTGGCATGGGGCACAGGCTTGGGCTGCGAGGGGGAGCCGAGCGAGGGTGGAGCAGACCCGGCCCTGGCCCTCAGTGCCACCGGCGCTCTGACACAGGCCAGTGACGCCGGTGCGGCAGGTTGCGCCCTGAGCCCTGCAGGAGGACACCGAGCCGGGAGTGGGCGGGGCGGAGATGACGCCTGGCCCACCCGGCGGCATGGGTGGGACCGCCTCCCCGGGAGCAGAAAGCAGGCGCAAAGAAACACGGGGCTTCCGGAAAGGGGGACGGTCCAGGCGCGGGAGACCCGAGACGGCGGCTTGGCTGACTGGGATGTGCAGAAGATGCCCCCCGGGACGCCGGGATGAGTGTCCCGCGTGCTGTGGGAGGGGCGGGGATTCCAACCTGAGAGCTGGGGCTCCTCTGGGAGGGTTTTGTGCAGCCCGATCCTGGCTCCATCACTGACCACGTTTGTGATGTGAGACAAGCCAGTTCCCCTCTCTGAGGTCAGTTTCCTCCTCTGTGAAATGGGCACAAACTACCCTACACTTGTGCTGTGAAGCCCCAAAGGGGTCGACGGAGGACTTCAAGTCAACGCCCACTACGTGCGACTTGCCTTCCCTTGTCCTTTTATTTCCCTGCAATAACATTCAAGTGGGAAAAAAAAGCCTACGGCAGGCAGTTTCCAGCCTGGCCCTGTCTGCCTGCAAGATTGTTAGTCCAGGGGAGTCACTTCAGCTGGTCTCCAGGGCCTGGAAATTGTTTTCATCATGTTTGATTGCAATCAAGAACAAGTTCTGCCCTCTTATTCCCATTTAAAATAAAAGTGCATTTTATTCTGATTATAAAAATAATATCTCCAGGAAAGAGAGCAGCATTAGAGGACGTTAAAAAAAAAAACTAAAAATGGAAAATGTCAACGCTTTCAAATATAAAGGACCAGGCTGGGTGCAGTAGCTCAGGCCTGTAATCCCAGCACTTTGGGAGGCCCAGGCAGGAGGGCCACTTGAGCCCAGGAGTTCGAGACCAGTCTGGGCAACATAGAGAGATCTCATTTCTACAGAAAAGAAAAGAATTGGCCAAGCATGGTGGTGTGTGCCTGTAGTCTCAGCTACTTGAAAGGCTGAGCTGAGAACATCAGCAGAGCCCAGGAGGTTGAGGCTGTGATGAGCCGTGGTTGTGCCACTGCACTCCAGCCTGGGAGACAGAGAGACCTCGACTCAAAAATAAAGATGAAATTAAAAACGAAAACTAAATACTAAAGAATTCAACCTTGTGATACAAACTCTCAATAATGACTTTGGTCCCGAGTTGCAAGAAGGGATATTTGTGGGCTCACTTCTGGAGTAAAGCAGCGTCAGGTGAGACGAGACAGGTTAGGCATCAGGTGGGATGGCCGGTGTGGGTGCAGACAGATACGGGGGAGACAGGGGCCGAGAAGAACGTGTTCCTCTGACTGATCCCCTGCCCAGGGCGGGAATCACATCCAGAAGCGCAGTGATACTGATCTGATGAGGAAGAAGACGGGGGGCTGAGAAGAATGTACCTCTCAATCCTGGCTATGCCTCAAAACAGTCTGGAAGGAGATGGGGTGGGAGTCTTGAAATATTGATTCCCAGGCCACCCTGGGTATGTAGATGCCATTGGTTTGGGTGGGGTCTGAGCAATAGAAACTTTGAGATGCTCCTCTGAGACCCCGGAGTGAAGCCAGGGCTGAGAACACTTGCTGTACGCCAAGACGTGTCCTCTCAGTGCTCCGTCAACTTTCAAGGATGGTGTCTTCCCATCCCCTTCTCTGCGCCCCCATCCCTCCACAAGCCAAACTATCTCTTTCCCACTGTCCTTGTTAAGAATATATTAATTTCAGCCGGGCTCGGTGGCTCAACCTGTAATCCCGTGCCCTTGGGAGGCTGAAGTGAGTGGATTGCCTGAGCCCAAGGGTTCGAGACTCGCCTGGGCAGCAAGACCTCATCTCTACAATAAATCAAAAATTCAGCCGGGCGTGGTAGCGCATGCCTGTAATTCCTGCTACTTGGAAGACTGAGGCGGAAGGATCGCCAAAGCCCAGTAGGTCTAGGCTGCAGTGGCCAGGAGCGGCCACTGCACTCCAGTCTGGGTGACAGCGTGAGACTCCAACTCAAAAAAAAAAAAAAGAATATATTAATTCCTATAATTTATTTATCATTCCCCTATTGATGGACATTTTAGTTATTTCCACATTTTTGCTTTTGAACAAAAGCACTGTCATGAATATCCTTGTGCATGGCTTTACATTCTTGTGCTATTTTTTTCTATAAAAGAGATTCCTAGAAGGGAAATTAGCTAGGTCATAGGATGTGAGCACTTAAAGTTTGTTGGCTTTTGTTTGTTTGGTTATTTGTCTTGAGTTGGGGTCTCACTCTGTCACCCAGGCTGGAGTGCAGTATCACAGTCACTGCAGCCTCGACCTGCTGGGCTCACGCAATCCTTCCACCTCAGCCTTCCAAGTAGCTGGAACTGCAGGTGTATGCCACTATGCCTGGCTACTTTTTTTAATTTATTATTTTATTGTACAGACAAGGTCTCACCAAGTTGCCCAAGCTGGTCTCAAACCCCTGGTCTCAGGCAATCCTCTCACCTCTGCCTCCCAAAATGCTAGGATTGTAGGCATGAGCCACCATACCTGACAAGCACTTAAAATTTGGATGATGAGGACAATGGTGATGGTGATGTTAGGTAAGCGTATTTAGCCTTTATTTTGAAGTGTCAGGCATTAATAAGAGCATTGCGTTCACTATCTTACTTGGTCCTCTCAACAACCTTATGAGATTGATTCTTTTATTATCCTCATTTTCATGCAACAAAATTGAGACCCATGGAGGGGTTGGCTCCCTGCTCCAAGCAACAAAGCCAGTAAATGGACTGTCCCCCGAAAAGGTAGCACCAACCTTCACTCCAGGCACAGAGTCCATATCCTCACGATCTCCCCAACATAGGACATACCTGTCCTTGAAAGAACTGGAAATCTACAGGCAGCCCTTTCTCATGCTTTAAGATTGGTGGCTGGGAGCAGCCACTGCACTCCAGTCTGGGCGACAGAGTGAGACTCCAACTCAAAAAAAAAAAAAAGATTGAACACCTGTGACCTCGGCCTCGGGTTCCTGCTCCCAGGGCCCCCTTCCAGTCTATCCTCCACACTACCAGAGCAGTCACACCCTCCCCTGGAGCCCTTTGATCTCTCCTCATCACCTCCAGGACAAACCCCTGTCTCATTTGGTCTGGTATTTGAGGCCCTCCATGACCACATCTCTGCCAGCCTGTCAAAGTCAGTATCTTTTCTCTGGCCCTTCTGGCCCTTTCCTGTCAGCTTTTTCAAGCCATAACCATGCACGTTCACATCTCTGAACCTATGCACATGCCAATTCCTCTTGCTGGAAGGCTTTTTATCTTTGATTTGCCTGGCAAGTTCCTCTTCATCCTTCAAAGTCCAGTTTAAAACGGCCCCTCTTGAAGTCAGGGTAAAACCAGAGAGAACACCAAAATCTTAATAGTGACAGTGATTTTTATTTCTCTGTGTGTGTGTACTTTCTAAATGTTTTGCACCAAGTTTTTCATAATTTTTTAAAAATACCTTTAATTTTTTTAGCATCTTTCCATTGAAATGTCTTAGTCTATGCTTTGTGAAGTTGTACCTTAGGGTCCTGACCTAGATAATTCTAAATTCCTCTCTGAGAGGAATCTTGGCTTGCTTCTGGGTTCATATCTAAGTCAAAACAAGCATCCCTTTCCTCTGAGAAAATTTCCAGGATGCCTGGCACATAGTCAACCGTCAGGAAGTGGTTGCTGATTACGTTAAGTAATTAACAAAAACAGTCAGGCACACACACAACTCAACTGACTTCTAAAGCATAAACTCCTCGTGCATCCAAAAGAAGATTCCTCCCTCACCTCTCCTTCCATAGAAACTAAGGATGAGCATGACCCTTAAGCAAGTGCTTCCCTGTGATAATCACAGGATCCCTCTAATCTTTGGTGGCTGTGAGATCAGATGCCACACATCTGGCTCCACAGTGGGCTGTGTCTCATGCCCCAAACTCTGGAAGCACAATTTGAGAGCAGAGGAATGGAGAAGAAAGACTGCCTAGGCTCTGCTCCAGGTTGTGAAATTCTGAACCCCAGGGCCCTGTATGGGAGGGCAGCCTTGCAAATTATGCAGCAGCTAGGAGACATGTCTTTTACCGCTGGTGGACTTAAGTTATAAGGGGTTTCAGAGAAGTATCATTCTCCTTGGAAGATATTTCTATGGGTACATCTATGTTAGCGATCTGTCACTGCATAACATACCACTCTAAACACAGTGCCTTAAAACAACAAGACTATTCTTTCTCCTGTTTCCAAGGGTTGGTCAGGCCATTGCACTGCTGGTTTCACCTGGACTCACGCAGCCGCATACGGTTCCCAGAATGTCCAAGATGGCGTCTGCTATGTGCTTGGTAGTTGGTACGGGCTGTTGGCTGGGGCACCTTGGTCCTCCTCCCTGTGGTCTTTCATCTTGCAAAAGGTTAAATGGGCTTTCTTGCTCATCGGCATTGAGGCAGGGTAGCTAGCACAGCTGAGAGATAGATAGATGTGTTTCTTGCAGGCAGGCATAGCTTACATAATTAGAAAAACAGATAGCCAGGTATCCACCTGATGCCATCTTATCAGGACATAACTCTCTAAAACAATACCAATGTAGACCCAGCACACCCAAATCCATCCTAGGAATGTGAGGCGCCTGATACACTCAATCACAGAAACCATAAACAAGACAATAAGGCATGACTGGAGGCACTAGAGGGTGGCGTTTTCAGGAAGCAAATGAATCCATAAAGCAGTAACTTTTACCATTATCTTGAGATTTCCATAGGACACAAGTAAGCTCAGAAGTAAATGATAAGAATAAAAACTTACATTGGTAGCCGGGCTCGGTGGCTCAGCCTGTAATCCCATGCCTTTGGGAGGCTGAGGTGAATGGATTGCCTGAGCCCACGGGTTCAAGACCCACCTGGGCAGTGAGACCTCATCTCTACAATAAATCAAAAAATCAGCCGAGCGTGGTAGCGCATGCCTGTAATTCAGGCTACTCGGAAGGCTGAGACGGAAGCATCGCTGGAGCCCAGCAGGCGAGGCTGCGGTGGCCGGGAGCGGCCACGGCACTCCAGTCTGGGTGACAGAGTGAGACTCCAACTCAAAAAAATAAAAAATAAAAACTTACATTGGGCATGGTGACTCATGCTTGTAATCCCAGCACTTTGGGGGGCTAAAGCAAGAAGATTGCCTGAACTGACAGGTTCGAGACCAGCCTGGGCAACTTGGCAAGATCTTGACTCTACAATAAATAAAAAAATTAGCTGGATGTGTTGGCATGTGCCTGTGTTCCCAGCTATTTGAAAGGCTGAGGTGGAAGGATTGCCTGAGCCCAACAGATTAAGGCTGTGGTGACTGTGAGCTTTCCACTGCACTCCAGCCTGGGTGACAGAGAGAGACTCCAAAAAAGAAGAAAAATTTGTGATCAATAGATTATAACCCGCCATGAAGTACGCAGATCTTAGTTCAAGAAATAGTTTGCTTGATCATCACTAAAAAATTGTATAAAACACCCAGTTAGCCACAGATCAGGGTGTCCTTTTTCTTAAGGCACCCATGCTCTCTTGAATGTGTCTTTTTTTTCTAATAAAATCTTGTCTTAAACTACACGTTGAGATCACTCTGAAATTCTCTTCTGTGATGAGTCAAGAACCCAAAGAACACAGTATTGGGGGGAATGTAAGTTAGTTCAACATTTGTAGAAAGCAGTGTGATGTTTTCTCAGATAATTAAACACTGAGCTACCATACAATCCAGCAATCCCTTTTCTGGGAATACACCCAGAGGAACATAAACAGCTCTAACCAAAAAACACCTGCACACGTACGTTCATTGCTGCGCTATTCACAATAGCAAAAATATTGAACCAACCCAGATGCCCATCAAAAGTGGACTGGATAAAGAAAACGCAGTATGTATACAGGATGGAACACTACACAGCCATAAAGAACAAAATCATGTCCTTTGCAGCAACATGCATGCAGCTGGAGACCATCATTCTAAGTGAGCTATCACAGAAACAGAAAACGGAATACCTCGTGTTTGCACTCATAAGTGGACCCTCATCATTGGACACACAAGCACAAAGTCGGGAACAACAGATGTTGGACACTGCTAAGGGAGGGAGAGGGGTCCACTATCAGGAGGAAAAGGGGCTAGAAGCCCAAACCTCACCTGCACACAATTTGTGTATGTAGTCAATAGTCACATGTACCCCACAACTTAAATAAAACAAAATAAAAAGAACCCACAGAACGACTATACCCCATGCCACCCGGCATCATCATCAGCACCCGGATAGCCTTCCAAGAGGACAAGTCCCAACACACCACCATTCGTCAAGGCTCTGCTTATATCATGTCTGCTGTTGCCCCATTGGCCAACGCAAGTCACATGGCTGAAGCCAGCGTCAGCAAAGGTGGGGGTCTGGAGCTTGCCATTTAATAGGGGAGCAGTAATAAGGAATTTGTGGCCACTTTTAATTCACTGCAACAGGTAAGAAAGTCAGAGGCAGAGGGGAGTCGAGATTGCAGAAGGATGTATCTACATCACAGAGGTGGGGGAATGTGGAAGGGAGTTGATTTTGGGGACACTCCTCCAAACTGTGCCGGGAATGCTGGACCCCCAAGGCCACCCTTCACTGTTCTGCAGGCCCCTGCTCTCTGAGGCTCCGCCTTAGCCAGGGTAGGACTTGAGGACTTGCACTTCTGGAGGAATGAATGTGAATCCCAGGAAGAAGCCAGTCCCCACCAGTAGGAGAGGAATTTTCCAAAAGTGCTACAGAAATGAATTGGGGTCTGCTCACCTGCCACAGTAAAGCCAAGCATCCCCACCAAGGTTTTGTAGCAGGAGAATCGCGGGTGTTTATTCGTAAGGCACCAAGCAAGGAGAATCGGGCAGCTCGTGCTTAAGTCCTGACCTCCATGATGGCTTACAAACAAGGGTTTTTTAAGGCAGAAGTAAGTTTCGGGAAGTAGAAGTTACAGGAAAAGTTGCAAATGAATACATAGTTTGGCCTGAAAAGGTGGGATATGTTGAAACAGGGTCTTACGGGTCGTAGGTGAATTCAAAGATCCTCTGACTGTGATTGGTTAGAAAAGCAAAGCTTTGTCTAAAAACTTGGGGTCAGCAGAAAGGAATGTTAAGGTCCAGCTTATGAGAGTGACTTGTTTCAGGCCCCTCAGGAAGAAATTTAAAACAAAAAACAGCAGTCAGAACTTAGTCCTCAGCTTACCCTTATCTGAAGTCTATGTTACAGTATTTAGCATTTTCCATGTGGTGGGGTCAGGGTTTCTGAGAAAAAAACTCAGGGACATAGGTCACGATGTTATCCTTAGTTTCTAATTTAAAAAAAAAAAAAAACCACACATCCGTAGCTCTAACTTGTTTGAATGGCCGTTGTTTTCTGCTAAGTTTTTGCCCGTTTACTTCTGAAGATTAACTAGATACCTGCAACTTCCCTCAAAGGAATTCAAGTTTTGCTTTGTTTTTTACTTCCACACTTAAGGGACCCAGCAGACCCCTAACAGAGGTTGGAGACCAGAAAAAAAAGCAATCTCTCTCAGAAGGTTGCAGACCTGAATGCAATTAGGAGCTGGGTGTGCTTACGAGGACACTCCTGGTAACATCCACAGAGGTACATGCTCCAATCTCCTTTCAGAAAGAGCTTGCCTTTTAGTTACAAGAAGGGCAACTGGCTGCCAGGTCTCCTGTAGCTAAATCTTCAGGGTCAAGCTCAGCATGCTAGTTCTATCTGAGGACTTCCCGGGAAGTCCTCCAGACAGTACTTAGGAGCATGGTAGGGATACTCAGGTCTGTCCATTTCTGTCTAGTGTGAGATTCTTCTCTCTCTCTCTCTCTCTTTCTTTTTTGAGTCAGAATCTCACTCTGTCACCCAGGCTAGAGTGCAATGGCACACTCACAGCCACTACAGCCTCGACCTGCCGGGCTCAGGCAATGCTTCCACCTCAACCTGCCAAAGAGCTGGAACCACAGGTGTGTGCCACCACACCTGGCTAATTTTTTTATTTATTGTAGAGACGAGGTCTCGCCAAGTTTTCCAGGCTGGTCTCGAACCTGTGGGCTCAGGCGGTCCTCTTGCCTCCGCCTCCCAAAGTGCTGAGATGACAGGTGTGAGCCATCGCACCCGGCCGAGATTCTTCTAAAAATGATTTTTGCTCCAGAATTTCAAGATACATTGGTGGAATATCAGATTGGCATCACGATCTGAAGATTGTTCCTTCCTCTTTTACCTTTCTTTCTTTCTTTTTTTTTGGAGTTGGAGTCTCACTCTGTGCTGGAGTGCAGTGGCACACTCACGGCCACCCCAGCATCACTGGGCTCCGGCGATCCTTCCGCCTCAGCCTTCCAAGTAGCCAGAACTACAGGCACACACTACCACGCCCGGCTAATTTTTTATTTATTATAGAGATGAGGTCGCTCCAAGCTGCCCGGACTAGTCTCGAACCAGTGGACTTAGGCAATCCACTTGCCTCAGCCTCCCAAACTGCTGGGATGAACCACTAAGCCCAGCCCTCTTTTACCTTTCATGGGTGCAGTGCCCTGTAAACCCCTTACTCTGGTAACAGGTAAGGAGTATATATTATGCACCAGCTACTGTGCTGTTATCTGTGTACATTGCCATTTTGTCTCCACAGCAATCCTATGAGACAAGAATCAGTAACACCCCCCTTTTCTAGGTGAGGAAAATGAGGAGCAGAAGGATTAGGCAGCTCACCCTGCCGGTGGGGGGTGTACAGCCAGGAAGAGGGGGAGTCAGGACTGGGTTTATGGATTGGATCTGTACTCCCCTCACCCCACAGGGGAGAACACTGGGCTAGCTTGTCAGCATTCTCACTGCCCTGTCCTTTTACCCAGATATTTTTAAGACTCTAATTGAAAAATGAACTTCCCTTCTTAGAATGTGTCCCATTTGGGCATGGTGTTTCCTGGTAGTCTAGTCATAAATTTATTAGCAGAGCTAAAATTAAGAGTTTCCCCTTAGTAAGGTTTGGCCAAAGTCTGACCCCGGGGATTTGACTGACTAAGTAAAGCAAAGCTCTCAGGGTGTATATAGTGTGGGAAGAGCTGCCTCAGTTTCCCAAAGGTCAGCAGGAAAGGCCAAAGACCAACTAGGCGCAACGGCTCCCACCTGTTATCCCAGCACTTTGGGAGGCAGAGGTGAGAGGATTGCCTGAGTCCAGGGGTTTGAGACCAGCCTGGGCAACTTGGTGAGACCGCATCTCTACAATAAACAGAAAATTAGCCGGGCGTGGGGACGCACACCTGTGGTTCCAGCTACTTGGAGGGCTGAGGCAGAAGGATTGCCTGAGCCCAGAAGGTCGAGGCTGTGGTGGCCATGAGCTTGCCACTGCACTCCAGCCTGGGCAACAGAGTGAGACTCCTGCTAAAAAAAAAAAAAAAAAGAAAAGAAAGGCCAAAGTCTTGGGTTTGGAGAATGCTGCAAATTAGATCACGAGTGAACTTCATTGACCCCCTCACATCACAAATGTGCTTCGATGTCTCCCCCTTACCCTCTCCTTCCGCCGGGTCTCACACCTGTAATCCCCGCAGTTTGGGAGGCCAAGGCAGGCAGATCACTTGAGCCCAGGATCTCAAGACCAGCCCAGATAATATAGTGAGAACCTGTCTCTAAAAAAAAAAATAAAATAATTAGTCAGGCGTGGTGGTATGCACCTTAGTCATAACCACTTTGGAGGCTGAGGCAAGAGGATCACTTGAGCCTCAGAGTTCGAGGTTGTAGTAAGCTATGATCATGCCACTGCACCCCAGCCTAGGAGACACAGCAAGACTCTGTCACTAGTGGGAAAAAAAAAACGGAAGAAGGAAACGCACTTACAAGAATTCCATGGGGAAGTTCTCAGGAGGGTGTTTGCCTCTTCAAGAGGCAAGGGCTAGTCACGTCACCCCTTTTGTCCCAGGAAGGACTGCCCCCTCCCCACGAGCCAAGAAGACAGAGAATGACCCCTGCTAGGAGACGTACCTATGCTGGGTCTCTAGTAATATCATCAGACCACAGTGATGGCCTCTTTCTGGAGCCTCCCAGAGAGGTTCTGTCTGCTAAACTCTTCCTTCAGTCAGAATCCCAGTTTCATCTGTACCTCATGACCCTGGACTCTTGACCGTGAACCTCTGTGGCCTAGATTTTCTCCAGCCCGTGACCTCCTGCAGGGAGCCAGTCTCCAAAGTCTCCTCTGTGTGTTGGATCCCACATATCAAATGCACAAAATAGACTTATCACAACAGAACCAACCGGTGCAAACCTGGCTTCTGGCCCAGGTTCCCTGTCCTGGAAAATTAGTAACTGTGAACTTGGGCAAATCACTTACCTCTTTGAGCCTCAAAATGCAAAATGGGAATAATAATAGTACTTGCCTCGGGGGGTTTTCATGCTGATCACACGCAGTATGCTCAGCAAGGCTCCCACAGAGCCAGCACTTAAGATATGTTAGTCACCACCTCCTTTGGGGTTTCTCAGAGAGTTGGACCCAAGTTCATGATTGATGGATGAGGTCATCCTAGGAGGCACAGTGGGAAGAATGAAAAAAGAAACGTCAGTGAAAGGTGTCAGCCTGAGTGGCTTCCTGCTGTGGACACTGGGGGACGGGAGGCAGATCCTCTGAGAAAGTGTGGAAGGCACATCAGAACTGCCAGGAAACTCGAGCTTAACCCCCAACTCCCATTCCCCGTCTCTAAGGGTTGGCCTGGGAGACAGTGACAAGCCCCACTGTACACCTGGGTGCGCCTGTGTGAGAAGACAAACCCCCGGCAGAGCAGAGAGATACAGATGCTTGCGGAGGGGCGTGGCCAGCTTGAGGCCAACTCAGGAGAGCCAAGGGGGCATCCATCCCTTCTGCCCCTCACCAAGTCCCCTTGGCCCTCCTGAATTGGCCTCAAGCTGACCACACCCCTCCTCAAGCATCTACCCACTTAAACATGCAGACCATGACAAACAACTTAGTGCAATTTTTATTGTCTTCTGTGATGCTTGAATTTTAATAACTGCCTGAATGGACTCCATGGTTCACTGCAAAAAAAAAAAAGAAGTGAAACTACCGTTTAGTGAGGGATTCCATGTACCAGGGATAGTCCTAAGTACACAATCCTCATGAATGTGTGTTTTTTTTTTGGGAGGGGGGGTTGTTTGTTTGTTTTGGTTTGGTTTTTTTGAGTTGGAGTCACTCACTCTGTTGCCCAGGTTGGAGTGCAGTGGCACACTCACAGCCATCCCAGCCAACCTGCTGGGCTCAGGCAATTCTTCTGCCTCAGCCTTCCAAGTAGCTGGAACCACAGGCGTGGGCCACCACACCTGGCTATTTTTTTGATTTATTGTAGAGACAAGGTCTTGTCATGTTGCCCTGGCTGGCCTCGAACCCTTGGACTCAGGTAATCTTCTTGCCTCTGCCTCCCAAAGTGCTGGGATGACAGGCATGAGCCACCGTGGTATTAATATCCTCACTTTGAAGGAAACAAAACTGAGGCATAGAGCGATTACGTATCTTGCCCAAGGGCCTATGACCTGTAAGAGACAGAAATAGGGTTCAGATACACAGAGTAAGACTCCGGTGTCAATCATCTCAACCTCTGCAGATTTAAACTGAAAGTGGCATGATTCGAGGAAGTGGTCTGGAGCCTGGTGAGTGAGGGGGACAGACCAGGCCTCAAAGTCAGGTGCCAGGAAGGCTGAGTCAATGGCTTTATTAAACACCTCCCAAGGGCCCTCTTCTGAACCAAAAGGATGTCTCTTCTGTTCTCAGGGAAGCCAGAGTCGCAATGGGCACACTGAGATCGAGAATGGTTGTTCACTCAAGTTGACTCGATATCGTTGTCAACTGGGAGCCACTTCACTCTCCGCTGTCCTGGTTTGGACGGTACATTGTATGGCTTCCTAGGCAAAATGCTATTAAGTGAACAAAGAGCTTCTACACGGGTTATGACATTTTGTGCTCTCCACAACCTTGAGAGGGAGCTGTTTCTGGCACCATTTACAGAGGAGAAAATCAGATTTATCAGCAAGGCCCTGGTTAAGCCTGGAACTCAGACATCTCCTCTGATTCCAAAGCCCAGGATCATTCTGTTTGACCTTCATGAACTGTTCTTAGATTGGTGTCCACTTATCTGCTCATTCATTTATTCATTTGCTCTTTTTTTTTTTTGGAGCACATTGTATAAGTTCTTGTGTTTGGCTCTGCTTCTGGAAGTTCAGGGCCCAGAACAAAGCAAAAACCAGGCTTGACAGACACAGAAGGACAAATATTGCATGATGTCACTTTTATGTAGAATCTAAAAAAAGTTAAGCTCATAGAAGCAGAGAGTAGAATAGTGGCTCCCCGGGGGTGGGAGGGGTGGGAAATGGGGATACATTGGCCAAAGGGTACAAACTTTCAGTTATAGGATGGACACATTCCAGGGATTGAAGGCACAGCACGGGTAGTCGTGAGTGTGTTAATCAATTTGGTAGTGGTTGTCATTACACTGAAGGGGTTCTGGAAATGCCACCCCAGAAAGTGATGCGATGATACACCGATTACTTTGAACTGAAGGCACTTGGGATACCACAGGTGCTGAGCTCCCATTATCTGCTCAAGGACAGTGCATCCAAAAGAAACTCAGGGAACCGCCACTGGAGGTCAACACCACACCCAGACGATCAGTGATTCTTCTGATGACTGCCCCAGATAACTTTTGTTACCCAAGAGACATTTTTTTTCTGCATAGCAGGACAACCTTGATGCCCATCCATTGCCTCCTCTCACCCTCCTAAAACTCGTCTCCTCCACCCCCTATAGGTCCCAAGTCCCTATTCCTTTCTGTCACTCAGGATGCTGTAGGAACTTCTGTCATTGAACCCTCTCTGACTCTCAGATTTCGTGGGACTTCCATGCATACGTATGTAATTCAACTCGGTCTTTCTCTTGTGAATCTGTTTCATGGTAGAAGGGTAGAAGAAAGATATTTTTCTCCCCCCAAAACACAATGTATTATGTATATCAAATCATCACATTGTACACCTTGAATATATTTAATCTTCATGTGTCAATTTAATATTTTAGTATTAAAAGTGATGACTAAGCCAGGCACAGTGGCTCACGCCTGTAATTCCAGCACTTGGGGAGGTAGAGGCGAGAGAATTGCCTGAACCTGCAGGTTTGAGACCAGCCTGGGCAACATGGCAAGACCTCATCTCTACAATAAACCAAAAAATTAGTTGGACATGGTGGCGCACACCTGTAGTTGCAGCTACTTGGAAGGACCGCCTAAACCCAGCAGGTCGAGGCTACGATGGCCATGAGCAGCATTCTACTGCACTCCAGCCTGGGCAACAGAGTGAGACTCTGACTCAGAAAAAAAAAAGGTGATGACTAAACTTTTAACTTTATTCTTTAACTTTTCCTTGTTAAATTTTTAGCTTTTAATGTGATTTCTCTCCAACTTGGCTCTGGCAGATAAAGAGAGAAAAATCAAAGTATTTTATGACCCTGTAAAGCTGTCTTTTGAGAACTTTGGTATTTTTTTTTTTTTTTTGAGTTGCAGTCTCACTCTTGTTGCCCAGTCTGGAGTGCAGTGGTGCACTCATAGCCACTGCAACCTCGACCCCTGGGCTCAGGCAATCCTTCCGCCTCAGCCTTCCAAGTACCTGGAACTACAGACACATGCCACCACGCCTGGCTAATCGTGTGTGTGTGTCTGTGTGTGTGTGTGTGTGTGTGTGTGTGTGTGTGTGTGTGAGATTTATTGTAGAGACAAGATCTCACCAAGTTGCCCAGGCTGGTCTCGAACCCCCGGGCTCAGGCAATCCTCTCACCTCCTCAGTCTCCCAAAATGCTGGGATTACAGGCTCAGCCACCAGGCCTGGCCCTGATATCTTTTAAAACAATCACCTGCTCTGTTTGAGGTCTGCTGCTATCACCCATAACACTTCATCTACATATCAAGAAATTCAGCTTTCTTATTTTCCTTCAAGCTGTCCAATGTTGTTTATTGCTTTCAGAATGCCTTGGATAACTATGCTGACTGGTTGTCAACCAGAAAATCTTTGAATCCACCAGTAGCCTGCAAGGTCTCCTGTTAGACATGCCCCGCCTCCCTAGACTAAACCCGTGTAAATCCCAAATGTAATTGATTCATGGTTTTTTGTAACTTCTATCCTCCTCAACTGCATAAAACCAAGCTACTATTCAATCACAGTGGACGTGTTCTCAGAACCTCCTGGGGACACGTGTCATGGGCCTCGTTCACTCAAATTGGCCAGAATAAACCATCTTAAAATATTTTACAAGCCAGGCACCATGGCTCACGCCTGCAATCCCAGCACTTTGGGAAGTGGAGGCAAGAGGATTAACCAGGGGTTCGAGACCAGCCTGGGCAACATAGTAAGACCTCATTTCTACAATAAATCAAAAAATGAGCAGGATGTGGTGGTGCACGCCTGTAGTTCCAGTTACTCGGAAGGCTGAGGCGGAAGGATCGTCTGAGCCCAACAGGTCGAGATTGCAGTGGCTGTGAGTGTGCCACTGAACTCCAACCTAGGCAACAGAGTGAGACTCCAACTCAAAAAGAAAAAAACAAAAAACTTTTACAGAGTTTGGCACTTTTCATCAGCAAAAGAAAAAAAAGCAGATTTGAGCCCCTGTGCCAAAGCCCTTTGGAGTCGCATATTTTCTGTTGTGACTCCAACTCTTTGAACCTGCCTCTGGATTTAAATCCTGGCTCTGGTGCTAGCTGAGTGACCTACCTGGGCAAATCTCAGATTCTTCAGCGGCAAAATAAGAAAATCGGAGCATGTGCCCACCTCGTGCTGGGCGAATGAAACGAGATAAGGCGTCCAGAAAGCTTGGCACCGTGCCTGGCACACGGGAAGCGCTGGGTAAAAACACGAGACTTTCTTTCCTCTATGAGGCAGGAAACACCACCTAGATCTGAAGCTGCAAGGTGGAGTGAACGTTAGGGAACCAGAGGACTCGGGTTTTGTTTTTGTTTTAGCTCTTAGCCAGTGGCAATAATTGAAAAACTCATCCCCTTCCCCAACCGACAGGGAATACGGTCCATGTTCTAAAGAAAACCGGCGGTAATGCCAGAAGAAGAGTTATTTTGGCTCCTGAGGAAAGGGGACTTGAGCAACGCTGAGCCTTGATTTCTGTGTTTGGGCTCCATTTATCCCAGGAGGGTTCCCATTTCATCATGCAAGCAAGGCGGAATCAAAGGGAGCATATTTGCATCATAAAAGAGGTGATTGGATTCCAACGTGTGGTCCTTACTTTTCAGAGTCCCCAGTCCTTTTGTTCTTTTCTAATCATTCCCGGCAGTTTTTTTTTTTTTTTTTAAGGCTAAAATGTGGCACAGGGAGATATCAATACAGGAGGGGAAAGAAAAGAATATGGTCATAAATGGGGTTAACTCGAATTGTAGTCAGAAAGCCTTTTTGCTTTTCCTGTGAGGGGCCCAGACCCACAAGCGGAGGGCAGGCAGGCAGGCAGCCACAGAAAGAAAAAGCAACTGAATTATTGGCTGCTTTTTTGTTCTTTCTTCCCCACCCCATTCTGAACACACATCTGGGTTTTTTTGTTTTGTTTTGTTTTGTTTGAGTTGGAGTCACTCTGTCGCCCAGACTGGAGTGCAGTGGCCGCTCCCGGCCAAAGCAGCC
>NW_007250991.1:53612-57693 GCF_000164805.1 Carlito syrichta | reverse complement strand
ATCCACTCACCTCAGCCTCCCAAAGTGCTGGATTACAGGCTGAGCCACCGAGCCCGGCTCAAATCTGTTTTTAAAAGCAAAATAAACCGAAACGCTATTTGATACATGCAAACACAACACTTGAGAATATATGTGTTTCAATGTAGGACCAATCAGAGAAGCGCAAAGGCACTGACTGAAGTGTATACTTTGCCTCCTCAAAGTCCTTGATGTGTTCATATTGTTTCCATTTTACAGATGAGGAAGTTGAGGTTTAGAGAGTTCCAGAAAGTCCCTGAAAAGTCCCAGAGGGAGGTACTGAATTCCATTCTTTGTTCTGGAAAGCAGAAAGAGACGAAAGAGGGAAAGGGAGAGGGGGAGAGGGAGGGAGGGAGGGAAAGAGTAGAACAACTTATTAGGCACTAAAAAGTGAAAAACAGAAGCGGATAGATTCTGAGACACACACTGAGCCAGAACCAAGTATCAGAAATAGACGCAGACGACTCGAGGCACTGTGGAAATGTCACAGAGCAAGTGAGCTCAGTGCCTGTTGAAGCCAATACAATGGCACTGGCTTTTGACTAAAGAAAGGCTTTGTTGCAAGGTTGGCCAGACAGAAGACGGGCTGGAATCTGTCTCCTCGACTTGGGGTCTGGGGCAAGTTTCAAAAAGCTGGAGGCCAAGAGAAAAGGATTCAGGAATGTTGACTTGGCAGGGTCTGGTTGGAGGGTTTCCAATTTGACCCTTTTCGGTAAGGCTTGTCAAGACAGAATTTGGGCCTGGATCCTCCTGGCTTTGCTTCTGAGAGAGTTCTGGCAAGGTCCCTGTCACCTCTCAGTCTTCTTGGTTCCATGGGGAGGGTTCCTTGGCTCCCAAGTGTTGTTCGAGGTCAAAGCTCTTTCTTTTGTGCATGCCCAGGCTGCATGACTTGCGGTTTTGGTTCTGTTGTGTCTACAAGGTAACTTGACATCTTGTTAACAACAGAGCAGGCTTGGTTTGGACTGGTCCTGCGGTTACAGAAATAAACCTCCGGGGACCAGGTGGTGATATGCATGAGTGAGGAAGTGAAACCACAGGGTGGGGACTGTGTGGACAGTATGCATCCCCTCTAAAAGGGCAAGTTAAAGATCGTGTGGGAGTTATGTCTATAATCCCAGCACTTTGGGAGGCCAAGGTGGGAAGATCGCTTGAGCCCAGAAGTTCAGGACCAGCTGGACAACATAGCAAGAACTCATCTCTACAAAAAAATGTAAAAATTAGCCAGGAATGTTGACATATTTAGTCCCATGTACTGGGGAGGCTGAGGCGAGAGGATCGCTCAAGCCCAGGAAATTGAGACCGCAGTGAGCCATGATTGTGCCACTGCACTCAAGCCTAGGCAACAAAGTGAGACTCCAACTCAAACATAAAAATAAAAGGTGTAAACGGTGACAATGAGCCGGGTGCAGTGGCTCACGCCTGTAATCCCTGCACTTTGGGAGGCAGAGGGGAGAGGATTGCCTGAGTCCAGGAATTTGAGACTAGCCTGGGCAATTTGGAGAGACCTCGCTCTACAATGAATTGAAAAATTAGCCGGGAGTGGTGGTACATGCCTGTGGTTCCAGCTGCTTGGAAGCCTGAGGCAGAAGGATCGCCTGAGCCCAGCAGCTCAAGGCTGCGGTGGCCATGAACATGCCACTGCACTCCAGCCTGGGTGACAGAGTAAGACTCCTACTCAAAAAAAAAAAGCAGTGGCAATATAGTTTCTTCATCTCCCTAACTCTTTTCCAACCAGAGAGAGACCATTCAACATACATAATAACTAAGACAGCAAAAGAAAAAAAGTCAGATAACATATTTAACAAAACCAGGTGATGGAATATCCCAGAATACAAGAAGCTGGCATGAAACCACAATGGCAATGACAGCCACCTGGATTGCAGTTCTGTGGGCTTTTGGGTCTCTCCAAGATGCCAAGAGAAAAGACAGAACCACTCCGGGGGGAACCTGTTGGGAACAGAATGCAAGCCCACCAGGGCAGGATGTTTGCAGGTGAAGGTGGGAAACCGTTTGTTAAATAAAATGTACAACCCATTGGTCTGAACTGGCTACAGTTCTCCAGCTAAGAACAAAAACTGCTCTGCTCCTGAAATCCTATGAATGGAAACTAGATAACTTCACATACATTTCAAGGGAGAACATCAGGTCTGATGTGTGGACTGCAGTGCTGACCCAAATGCTCAATGTCACAAACCAGGACAAGAAGCTGGGAGCTTCATGCTGTGCACAGCTATTTCCAAGACATCAGAGCAAGGTTCTCCACCATCATGAGACTCTTATCCTCTTATTTTTCCTTGCTGGTGCCTGCTTTTTGTCTTGGTAGGGTAATGCTGTAGCTGGAATTTTTGTGGGTAACTTGACAAAGTCTTGAATCTGTTATGCCTGACTCAAACTTGACACTGCCTAAAGCTTCTGCTAGTTCTCCTGGTGAGTAACTTGAGCAACATCTGTAATGCAGCTGCTATTCAAATCGCTCTAATGGCCCCTTTTATAGAGTCAGACCTCTAAATCCACTTTTTGTTTGTTTGTTTGTTTTCAGTCAGCGGTTGGTTCACTCTGTCGCCCAGCTGCAGTGCAGTGGCATGCTCATGGCCTCAGCCTGGACCTCTTGGGCTCAGGCGGTCCTTCTGCCTCAGCCTTCCAAGTAGCTGCAACTACAGGCGCGCACCACTACGCCTGGCTAATTTTTTGATTTACTGTAGAGATGAGGTCTTACCAAGTTACCTAGGCTGGTCTCGAACCCCTGGGCTCAGGCGATCCTCTCGCCTCTGCCTCCCAAAGTGCTGGGATGACAGGAGTGAGCCACCACACCCGGTGGCTAAACCCATTTGTTCCCCCTCTCTGCTTGAATTTAACCTGCTCATGGGATAGCAGATGATAGAACTCCCTACTGACTTAATAGAGAAGAAGTTGTGTCACGGCTGACGTTCCTTGTCATACATGTATAATACACTGAGTATTGTAGAGACCACGTTGCAAAAATTAACAAACAGGATACTTGGCTAAAATGGAAAGACCCATCATTTGGGTCATTCTTTGATCTGTTTGGTTCATGGGGATCCTGGCTAAGGCACATTTCTCCAACTCTTGGTGTCATCCTTCTGATGGTCATGGCAGTCGTCACCCTGGTGCACTCAGTATCCTCTTTAAAAGTCTTACATGCCTATATCTAGCCATCTCCTGAATGTTGAATGGTCTCTCTCTGGTTGGAAACATGAGTATGTCAAGAAACACCTCATCACAAGGACAGTGTAACCTAGGAATGACATTTCTTTTTTGAGTCGGGATTTCACTTTGTCACCCAGGCTGAAGTGCAGTGACGTAATCATGGCTCATCGCAGCCTCGACCTTCTGGACCCAACTGACCCTCCTGCCTCAGCCTCCTGAGTAGCTGGGACTGCAGGCATGTGCTGCCATGCCCAGCTAATTTGTTTTTTTTTTTTTTTTTGAGTTGGGGTCTCATCCTGTCACCCAGGCTGGAGTACAGTGGCATGATCACAATGGTCATGATTCACAGCAGCCTTGACCTCCTGGGCTCAGGTGATCCTTCCACCTCAGCACCCTGAGTAGCTGGGACTATAGGTACATGCCAGCACACCGGGTTAACTTTCTGAATTTTTGGAGATTGTAGAGATGAGGTTTTGTTATGTTGCCCAGGTTTGTCTTGAACTCCTGGGCTCAAGCAACCTTCTCACCTCAGCCTCCCAAAGTGCTGGGATTACAGGCATCAGTCACTGTGCCTGGTCCTACGAACGACATTTTGAAACTGAAAACACAATATGATTGTGATAGAAAGTAGAGTTGGCCGGGCTCAGTGGCTTGGCATGTAATCCCAGCACTTTGGGAGGCTGAGGTGAGTGGATTGCCTGAGCCCGCGGGTTTGAGACCCGCCTGGGCAAATTGATGAGACTTCATCTCTACAATAAATAAAAAAATTAGCCGGGCGTGGTAGCGCATACCTGTAGTTCCAGCTACTTAGAAGGCTGAGGCGGAAGGATCGCCGGAGCCCAGCAGATTGAGGCTGCAGTGGCTGGGAGCATGCCACTGCACTCCAGTCTGGGCG
>NW_007250991.1:0-53441 GCF_000164805.1 Carlito syrichta | reverse complement strand
GCGACAGAGTGAAACTCCAACTAAAAAAAAGAAAGTAGAGTTGACACCCTAAGTTTTTTTTTGTTTGTTTGTTTGTTTTGAGTTGGAGTCTCACTCTGATGCCCAGACTGGATTTGCAGTGGCCGCTCCCAGCCACCGCAGCCTTGACCTGCTGGGCTCCGGCGATCCTTCCGCCTCAGCCTTCCAAGCAGCTGAAACTACAGGCGTGCACTACCACATCCGGCTAATTTTTTTTGATTTATTGTAGAGATGAGGTCTCGCCAAGTTGCCCAGGCAAGTCTCGAACCCGCGGGCTCAGGCCATCAACTCACCTCAGCCTCCCAAAGGCGCAGGATTGCAGGCTGAGCCACCGAGCCTGGCTTGATCTTTTTATTTATTGTAGAGATGAGGTCTCGTCAAGTTGCCCAGGCGGGTCTCGAACCCGCGGGCTCAGGCCATCTACTCACCTCAGCCTCCCAAAGCGCGGGATTACAGGCTGAGCCACGGAGCCCGGCTGACACCCTAAGTTTTGATCACGTGCTCATCTAGGTGAGAGTCTGCGCAAAAGGTAGGAATCACTGAGTGAAATTTATAGGAAGTCATTGGTTTGGACTGAGCTTCTGAGGTAGGCCCAAAAGAACCCCCTCCACTTTTATCTTTACAAGAAAAGTATTTTGAAATGACCCATTTGCTTTTTGTGGTTTTGTTTCTGCCGTCCTCAGTTCTTTTCTGTTTACAAACCAGCCTCCTCTGCTTGGCCCATTAGCACACTCTTTCTGTTTGATAGAACGTGCTATATATAGTTCAAGTCTACCATTACAAACAAAAGCCAATTAATATTTTTAAACTGGCCAGGCGCAGTGGCTCATGCCTATAATCCCAGCACTTTGGGAGGCAGAGCGGAAGGATTGCCTGAGCGCAGGCGTTTGAGATCAACCTGGGCAACTTGGTCAGACCAACCTGGGCAACTTGGTCAGACCTTGTCTCTACAATAAATAAATAAATAAAATTAGCAAGCATGGTGGCATGCGCCTGTAGTTCCAGCTACTTGGAAGACTGAGGGGGAAGGATCTCTTGAGCCCAGCAGGCCGAGGCTGCAGTGGCCATAAGTGTGCCACTGTACTCCAGCCTGGGCGACAGAGTGACACTCTGACCCCCCTGACAAAAAAATCTTTTAAAGAGCCGGGATTGGTGGCTCGGCCTGTAATCCCACGCTTTGGGAGGCTGAGGTGAGTGGATTGCCTGAGCCCAAGGGTTCAAGACCCGCCTGGGCAGCGAGACCTCATCTCTACAATAAATCAAAAAATCAGCCGGGCGTAGTGGCACGCACCTGTAGTTCCAGCTATTTGGAAAGCTGATGCGGAAAGATCGCCGGAGCCCAGCAGTTCAAGACTGCGGTGGGAGCAGCCACTGCACCCCAGTCTGGGTGACAGAGTGAGATTCCAACTCAAAAAAAAATTTTTTTAAAGAAAATGTGTGGCAATTTTATCTTTTGACAGGTTAAAAATACTTGGAGGTTGGGGGGAACCCAGAAAAGACAGATCTCTGCATGTGCAGGGAGCTGGCCACACTGAAGGTCATATCTTTTTTTTTTTTTTTTTTTTTTACTCAGAGGCTCATTCTGTCACCCAGGTTGGAGTGCAGTGGCACACTCACGGCCACCACAGCCTCAACCTACTGGGCTCAGTGAATCCTTTCTGCCCCAGTCTTCCAAGTAGCTGGAATCACAGGCGCATGCCACCACACCTGGCTAGTGTTTTCATTTATTGAAGAGATGATGTCTTGCCAAATTGCCCAGGCTGATCTCAAACTGCTGGACTCAGGCAATCCCCTCGCCTCTGCTGCCCAAAGTGCTGGGATGACAGGCGTGAGCCACTGCACCCGGCTGAAAGTCATATTTTTTAATGCATTATGGAAGCAACAGAAAGGTGCAGCTGTGAAACGTCCTGGAGAAACAGCACAGGACCCTCATCAAGGGAGGCAAGGAAGACATGACCCAGACCGTTGCAGCAGAGGGGAGACTCTGGTGTGAACCAAGCTCAACTCTGACTAAGACGAAGGTGACTGAGGTTTTTAAAGGAAGAACAAAGAGGGAATAAAAAGGGGCCGTGGGAGATGGAAAATTACAGAGGGAGGTGAGTGGAGAATTGCTGAAAATGGTTGAACAGTGTGGGTTGGGACTGTGTACATTCTGCAGTTTGGCTGCGTCTTGTTTTTTGAGCAGAGACTCAGCACGGGGAATGAGGTTGCCTTTGGGGACGTGGTCTAGCGCAGAGGGAAGCCAGGCCAGTCCCTGAGCAGGAGGGTCAGGCAAGTCCTTTGTGCTCAGGTCACAGGATCGGGGAACATGGGTCCACTCTCACCTCTCGCACCGTGTAGACAAGAATCATGTACTTCAATAGAAAATGGTACATTGTCTGCAACACGCCCTTATGCCTTGTTAGATTCTGACTCCATGGGAGCCCTTCCACAACTCTGGAAACAGCATACAAGTGACCCATATACAGGTTCTGGCCTGTCTCATAGAGATTTAATCGACCTCCTTCACCTCCACAGACACACTCCAAAGAGAGAGAGAAATTGGCTCTTCATTTGCGATTCATTTTGACTCGACTCCACATAACATTTCTGACTTTTCCTTTGAACTGGTCATAACATCTGCCTTGTTCTCACTGATTAACAAGTAGACTAAAATGCTTAATAGGTGTTTATATATATATATGTGTGTGTGTGTACATATATATGTATCTGTATCTCTCTCTCTCTCTCTTTCTGTATGAGAGTCATTATTCTACCTTTTTCTGAAAATTCTCTTTTTTTTTTTTGAGTTGAAATCTCACTCTGTCCCCAGGCTGGCATGCAGTGGCACACTCATGGCCACCACAGCCCTGACCTGCTGGACTCAGGTGATCCTTCCACCTCAGCCTCCAAGTAACTGGAACCACAGGCATGCACCATCACAGCAGGCTATTTTTTTATTTATTATAGAGACGAGTTGCCTAGGCTGCTCTTGAACCCCTGGACTCGGGCAGTCCTCTTGCCTCTGCCTCCTAAAGTGCTAGGATGACAGGCGTGAGCCATTGCGCCCTGCAGAAAATTATCTTTTAACAATGGAACTTCCTCTAATAGCAAGGAAACCCATCCTACTTAAGTATGAGTAAAGAGAAAGAGATTGTAGTCAAAGAATAAAAGAAAATTTTTTCTACATTGTAATATTATAGCATAATAATCAGGATACTATATCTATGAAAATAATAACATACAGAAATATATAACTCCAAAAAGAGGAACCACAACCTAATATTTGAAAATGAGCTAGAGAATATTTTTAAAAACGATAACAGTTATGAAACAACAAAATGCAACAGAACCAGAAGAGCTTAGGAACGAGATGGTTATGCAAAAAGAAAGCAGAAGGCAGAAGTGCTGAAAAAGCCCCAAAACGAATTAGAAATAAAATTTTAAAATTTAGAAATGAAGACTTGGTTGGGCACAATGGCTCATTCCTGTAATCCCAGCACTGTGGTAGGCCAAGGCAGGTGCATTGCTTGTGCCCAAGAGTTCAAGACCAGCCTGGGCAACATAGCAAGACCTCATCTCTACAAAAAAGTCAAAAAACTAGCTGGGAGCTAAGCGCCATGGCTCATGTCTGCAATCTCATCACTTCAGGAGGCTGAGGCAGGAGAACCACTTGAGGCCAGGAGTTTGAGACCAGCCTGGGCAACAAAGTGAGACCTGTCCCTACAAAAAAATGGAAGAAAAAAAATTAGCCAAGCATGGTGGCATGGCACACGCCTGTAGTCCCCGCTACTTGGAAGGCGGAGGCAGGAGGGTCACTTGATTCCAGGAACTCAAGGCTGTGGTAAGCCACCATCATGCCACTGCACTCTAGCTTGGGCAAGAGTGAAGCCCTGTCTCCAAAAAAAAAAAGAGGCTGGATGTGGTGACTCATGCCTGTAATCCCCAGTACTTTGGGAAGTTGAGGTGGGAGGATCCATTGAGCCCAGGTGGTTGAGGCTGTGGTGATCTGACAGAGTGAGACTGACTCAAAAAAAAAAAAAAAAAAAAGAGGGTTCTCAAATTCAAGACACCAGTCAACATACAGCAGCTTCTAAAAAGACATCAAAGAAAATTTTTTTGCCTCTTTTAAAAGGCTCTTTACAAAAGACAAACAAGAAGGTTAAGTGACTAATTGATAAAAAATTAAATCTACCAGCTTTTCCCTTTTGCTTAGTTACTGCCAAACCCTGAAATTGAAAAGAAAGCTGGATAAATTTTTTATAAAAATTAGGCCCGCTTGGTGACTCAGCCTGTAATCCCAGCACTTTGGGGGGCCGAGGTGAGTGGATTGCCTGAGCCTGCTGGTTCGAGACCAGCGTGGGCAACTTGGCAAGACCTCGTCTCTACAATAAATCAAAAATTAGTCAGACGTGGGTGGTAGCACGCACTTGTAGTTCCAGCTTCTTGGAAGGCTGAGGTGGAAGGATCGCTGGAGCCCAGCAGGTCGAGGCTGCGGTAGCCAGGAGCGTGCCACTGCATTCCAGCCTGGGCAACGGAGTGAGACTCCAACTCAAAAAAAAAAAAAAAAAAAATTAGGCCCTCAGGTCAAGCAGCCATAGAAAATTCTTTATCTGCTGGCTGGTTAATGAACTCCACCCTGAACTCAGTAATCCAGTTAAGAAACTGAAGCTAAATTTAAAAGCCACCTATTAGCAGCCAGGCGCAGTGGCTCGAGCCTGTAATCCCAGTACTTTGGGAGGCTGAGACAAGAGAATTGCCTGAGTCCAGGTTTCGAGACCACCCTAGGCAACATAGAGAGACCTCATCTCTACAATAACTCAAAAAAATTAGCCAGGCATGGTGGCACACACCCCTAGTTCCAGCTACTTGGAAGGCTGAGGCATAAGGATTGCCTGAGCTCAGTAGGTTGAGGCTGTGGTGACCATGAGCGTCCCACTGCAATCTAGCCTGGGTGACAGAGTGAGACTCCAACTCAAAAAAAAAAAAGCCACCTATTAATATCTGGGCCGGACGCAGTGGATCATGCCTGTAATCCTAACACTTTCGAAAGCTGAGGTGGGAAGATGGTTTGAGCCCAGATAATCAAGGCTGCAGTGAGATGAGATCTCACCACTGTGCTCCAGCCTGGGTGACAGGTGAAATCCTGCCTCAATCAATCAATCAGTCAATCAATTAACGCCACCTATCTAGTATGACTTTCTGGCATTCATCTGGTTATTTTGAATAGGTTTCTTAATTTTCTCCGGGTCTCATCTACGTACTTCCTTGTAAACTCTGTCCTAAATTTCTGTGATCTCACACAGCCTGGGCATCCACTTGGAATCTCACTCTGTGTCTCGTCTGACTGGGACACCCCAACCTAACCCCTGTCCCCGTCGGGGCTCTCCTAGAGAGTAGCTATCCTGATAGGAATAAACTGGGCACAGGCCAGCAGCAGAGCCACGTCTGCCTGGGTAAACCGTTTCCTGTGAGAGCAAGCCTGGACATGGGTCAAGCATTTAGGCATTCTGCTACCCACCAGGATAAACAATATCCTGTAAAAAGCAAACTGGAAACGTCCTCAGTCAATTCCCTCGGATTCCTGTCAGGGCAGGCCTGGAATTCACAGCCACTCTCCAGAGAGAATCTCAGCATCAAGTTAGAGGAAACTGCATCAAATTTAGTTTTTGCAGAAATGGATGTTTTGTCCACTCAGATAAGCTCTGGGGACTTTCAGACTACAAATTCATTCACGCTTCTATAAACTTTCCCTCTAATATGAGGCAACATGGCCTAAGCTCTTTCTTGAAAAACAAAAACAAAAAAACTTGCATTCTTTCTCTGTACCTTTGAGTTGCAAAATTTCCTCCTTAATGTCTTTTCTTTGAAAGTACAAATTTTTTAGCCAGGCATGGTAGCGCGTGCCTGTAGTTCCAGCTACTTGGAAGGCTGAGGAGGAAGGATCGCCAGAGACCAGCAGGTCGAGGCTGTGGTGGCTGGGAGCGGCCACTGCACTCCAGTCTGGGTGACCGAGTGAGACTCCAACTCAAAAAAATAAAATAAATAAATAAAAATAGAAATAATAAAAGTACAAATTTAGGGTTGCTTGTCTAATGATTCCTTCCGGCAATAGAACAGGTAATTGAAAGACTGATAGTCCTAAAAGGAAAGAGAAGGCAACCCCTTCGGCTCTCCTCCCTCTATGGAAGCTTTCTGTCCTCTCAATTATCCCTGTTTTTTACTTATTTCTTTATCTATTTATCTATCTACCTATTTATTTATTTACCTATGTATTTATTTTGAGTTGGAGTCTCACTCTGTTATCCAGGCTGGAGTGCAGTGGAACGCTCCTGGCCACCGCAGCCTTGACCAGCTGGGCTCCGGGGATCCTTCCACTTCCGCCTTCCAAGTAGCCGGAACTACAGGTGTGCAGTACCATGCCCGGCTCATTTTTTATTTGTTGTAGAGACGAGGTCTCACCAAGTTGCCTGGGTGGGTCTCGAACCCGCGGGCTCAGGCAACCCTCTCGCCTGGGCCTCCCAAAGTGCTGAGATTGTAAGCTGAGCCACTGAACCCAGCCATAAACCCTGCTTTTTAAAAAAAAAAAAAAAAAAAAAAAAAAGGAAAGAGAAGCAATTTGGAAACTGGCAAATAAAAACTCTTTTTTTTTTGAGTCAGAATCTCACTCTGTCACTGATGGTGGAATGTAGTGGCTCTCTCACGGCCACCACAGCCTCAACCTGCTGGGCTCAGGCAATCCTTTCGCCTCAGCCTTCCAAGTAGCTGGAACTACAGGCACGCGCTACCACGCCTGGCTAATTTTTTGATTTATCGTAGAGACAAGGTTTCACTAAGTTGTCCAGCTGGTCTCGAACCCCTGGACTCAGGCAATCCTCTCACCTCCACCTCCCAAAGGGCTGGGATTATAGGCTTGAGCCACTATGCCTGGTCTGAAACAAATACTTATTTCATTTTATTTTACTTTTTTGAGTCAGAATCTCACTCTGTTAGGCTGGAGTGCAGTGGCATACTCACAGCCACCCCGGTGTCGACCTGCTGGGCTCAGGCGATCCTTCCATCCCAGCCTTCCAAGTAGCTGGTACCACAAGTGTGTACCACCACACCTGGCTAATTTTTTTTTTTTTTTTTGGAACTCATTGTAGAGACGAGGTCAAGTCAAGTTGCCCAGGCCGGTCTTGAACTTCTGAGCTCAAGCAATCTTCTTGCCTCCACCTCCAAAAGTGCTGGGATTACACGAGTGAGCCACTATGTATGACTGAAAACTTCTTAATGACAGCTGTAAGATCTGTTTTATTTACATGTTTATGTTATATGTGTTCACGTATGTACTAGGAGGGACCCAAAAACCTGGAATCTATAAAAAATTGTGTACTTATTCTTTTTTTTTTTTTTTGAGTTGGAGTCTCACTCTGTCACCCAGACTGGAGTGCAGTAGCCGCTCCCGGCCACCGCAGCCTCAACCTGCTGGGCTCTGGCGATCCTCTGCCTCAGCCTTCCAAGTAGCTGGAACTACAGGCACGCGCTACCACGCCCGGCTAGTTTTTGATTTATTGTAGAGATGAGGTCTCACCAAGTTGCCCAGGCGGATCTCGAACCCATGGGCTCAGGCAATCCACTCACCTCAGCCTCCCAAAGGCGCAGGATTACAGACTGAGCCACCAAGCCCGGCTTGTACTTATTCTTACATGTTTAAACTTCAGTCACCTTCAAAGTACTCTGTTTGATGCGGTCCTCCTATCAAGACACTATTTCTACTACTCAGAACAATTTTTGAACTCGAAAATTTTGATGCCTTTTAGAGCTTCTGCCGTTGTGTTCCACCTTTCCACACCCACAAAATGTTTCCTTTGAGGACCTTTTAATCCAGAGAAACAAAAAAAAGTCACTCAGGGTGATCAGGTGAATAGGGAGGGTGGGAATGGGAAATTTGAAGCTTTTAAGTTATGTCATGTTAAATTAAGTGATAGATATTTATGAAATGTCTGAGTCATTTAAATGTATGTTAAAATGTTAAAACATTAATTGCTTAACATAAATTTAAAGCATACATACTTTGGCATCTTGCTTTTGTTTGGTATAGGGACGCTAAATATGTTTGGATCTGTTAATAAACAAGAAATTGATGAAACACGTGTTTCTTTTTTTTTTTTTTTGAGTTGGAGTCTCACTCTGTCGCCCAGACTGGAGTGAAGTGGCCACTTCCGGCCACCGCAGCCTCAACCTGCTGGGCTCCGGCGATCCTTCCGCCTCGGCCTTCCAAGTAGCTGGAACTACAGGCACACGCTACCATGCCCGGCTGATTTTTGATTTATTGTAGAGATGAGGTCTCGCCAAGTTACCCAGGCGGGTCTCGAACCCGCGGGCTCAGGCAATCCACTCACCTCAGCCTCCCAAAGGCGCGGGATTACAGGCTGAGCCACCGAGCCCAGCTAAAACACGTGTTTCTAAAAATTATGAAATGGTGCTTATCTACAAAATGCTGAGATAAAACCGTTCAAAATTGCTTACTTCCTGGGTTTTTACCAGACATTAAGGTCACTAAGAGTTAAAAACTACAATTAGCATTTGTAATTATAACCATGAATAATAAGGGAAGCAATTTCTTACGCAAGAACAGTAAGATGTGCTTTGGGTAAGTGAAATTGACATGGAAGATGTGTTTTTGTTGAGGGAAAAGAGTAATTATTTTCTTTGAGTAGAATGACCAGTTATCTCAACACGAGAAAAATGTAGGGCAAATAATTGAAGGGGTGTAAAAGGTTGTACAAGATCCGTGGAACACAAATCTTGAGAAAGAAACTTTATGTGTGATCAAGTTAGGTAAACTTAGAAGGGAATTAGTCTAAGGTTTTCAAAAAACTGAGATAACTATCAAAAGTCTACTAATGCGAAACTACAGTTTGGTGCTCTCTGTTAAAACAGAAGGTTTTCTTGGAGTATTGCTCTGCTCTTAATAGGAAAGAGTAAGAAAGTTTTCTTTCCCTTTATAGGTAATTATCCTAGGAAATGAAGATTTAGTGTTTTATCAAGATGTTTCTCCACACTTGCCTGAATACTGGGGTCACATGCTGCTGGGCTTTTCCCAGCCACCCTCACCACCACTGCCTCCACCCTGCCCTTACATGGGCCAGAGAAAGGGCATCACAGTTCCCAGCCAGGCAGGGACACCTACTGCCCACAGCTTAGGCAGAGAATGGAGTGACAGGGTGAATCTGTGAGTCCAGGACTAATACCAAGAGCCCCATTCTGCAGTTTCCCTCCAGGTGACAGCAAACCCTCCCCCAAATGAATACTGCAGTAGCGTGCTACTTGGCTTTTCCCAGCCACTGTCACCACTGGCTCCAGCATCCCCATCTCTGCTCCTCCCACATGCAGGACAGAGAGGGAATTGGGGAGGGAGGAGACATCTCTGTAGCTTCCAACCAGCACCACTGCCTGCATCCCTGCCACCTGCAGTTTAGAAAGCGAGGGGAGAGACAGGCAACTTCTGTGCAGTTACAGGATGGACACCACAGATTCCCGCCCCCAGGCTCCCTACCAGGTGGCAGCCTTGAGGTTGCCTGGCTGCCCTGTCCCACCTAACACTGCAGCCATGGCCCAGGGCTCCCCTGAGGATGCAACCTCCAGAGATCAATGTTCGCTCCCCCTAAATCACTGCCACTGCTGTCTCCACCCCTGTGTCCTGTGGGTCAGGGAGAGGATCGGGAGCCAGGGCCCTAAAGGGAACCATCAACTATATGCAACGTACACCACAGACATATCCACAGGGGGAAAAAAAAGAAGAAAATCTTACAAAGCTCCATCACAGCTGGGCCTGATGACTCCTGCCTGTAATCCCAGCACTTTGGGAGGTGGAGGCGAGAGGATTGCCTGAGCCCAGGGGTTCAAGACCAGCCTGGGTAACTTGGCCAGATCTCATCTCTACAATAAGTCAAAAAATTAGCCAGGCGTGGTGGCACATGCCTGTGGTTCCAGCTACTTGGAAGGCTGAAGAGGAAGGATCACCTGAGCCCAGCAAGTCAAGGCTGCGGTGGCCATGAGAGTGCCACGGCACTCCAGCCTGGGTGACAGAGCGAGACTCCTACTCAAAAAAAAAAAAAAAAAAGTTCCCTCACTTTAGCAAACTCAAAAAAATAAAAATAGAGAAGAATCTGCTCCCACAGATGAGAAAAAATTAGAGCAGGAACACTAGCAATACAAAAGCCCATGTTTCAACACCTACATAGTACCCTGCCAACTCCCAAGCAATGAATCCAATGAATCTTCCCTAATAATGGCATTAGAATTCAGAATATGGACGCAATTGATTTCACGAGACTGAATACACCGACAAAGAAAAATGGATGCCTTTTATATTTTGCTTTATTTGAAACATACACGGTTGTTTCTTTTGATATTTTGTCTTGCATATTTAAGAAAGCTTTTTCTTATGTTATTGAAAACGTATAGCACTTTGGTAAGGTGTACCTTTGTGAACAGAACTGAAACATTTACTTTTTCTTTCTACTGATCCCTTTGAATTTGAAAACTATGCATGAGTATTCTTATTTTTATGGCAATATAGTTTTTGCGTAAGTTCAGTAAACATGAACTCTCTTTATAACAGGACACAAATGGAAATATTGATTATACTATCAAGATTTTGATTAGGATGTCCTATTTGATCGTGCACATAGAATGAATCCACAGATTCTGCAGGCAACGCCTGAGTTCTGCCTTGGTTTGGCTTTCTGGCTTCAAGAAGGTTTTTTTGTTTTTTTGTTTTTTGAGTTGGAGTCTCACTCTGTCGCCCAGGCTGGAGTGCAGTGGCATGCTCACAGCCACCACAGCCTTAACCTGCTGGGCTCAGGAGATCTTTTCGCCTCAGCCTTCCAAGTAGCTGGAACTACAGGCATGTGCCACCTTACCTGGCTAATTTTTTTATTTATTGTAGAGATGAGATCTCGCCATGTTGCCCAGGCTCGTCTCAAACCCACGGGCTCAGGCAATCCTCTCACCTCGGCCTCCCAAAGCTCTGGGATGACAGACTTGAGACACCGCGATCAGCCTTAAGAAATTTTTAAAAGTCCAACTTGAGAGTATTTGTCCAAGTTCCAGCAAAGCAAACCGAAAAACAGCCCATGTGGTCAGTGGGTATTTTTGTTGCACTTATATAAATAATCAGGCCACATTTGATAAGGATATGCTTATTTTGCAAATGAATGAGTCTTACTTTGATTATCTTTAGAGGAAACGGATGAGGTTGAAGGTAGAGAGAAAAATGACATTTCAGAAAAAAAACTGTTGTGTACCTGTTATTAGAGTCTAGCCCTGTTCACTGTTTTCAAGTTTTTATCATTTGCTTATAGACCAGATCCAGAATTCTTCTAGTTTCCAACAATCTGTTTCTCCCATGCAGTCACTAAGAACAGGAACTGCTCTGTTCCTTAAGACCTGTAAACTGAAGCTGGACAACTCAGAGGACAATCTCTGTGCCTGATGTGCACATACAGAGTTCACCAAGATGCCAGAGTCATAGCCAGAGGCATTCAAATTGCAAACCAGGGCAATCTCTTTGGGTCGCTGTTGGGAGCCGGCCACGGAGGCCCACTGAGCGTTAGGGATCAGGGAGGGCCGTGGACCTCGAGACCGCTAGGACGTGTTCGAGAGCCGTAGACCCCATTTTCCTCCCCCTTTTGCCATGCAGCACAAGAACAACCTAAAGGAACTCTGCTGGCCTAAGCTGAAGGCTCTGTGACTGTGACAGGCATAGCTGACTCTAGAAACCCATTGTTCCTGTTTCCCATAAACTGCAGTTTCGGCCTAGGTATTAGATATAATTCAAATTCAGGTCACATTTGGGAGCCTTTTATACGGTACAAGCTTCTTTATAAGATTTAAAAGAATATTTATAGAATTAGTATATACTTAGGGAGAGCTGTTTGCAGCTTTTCAATGGTGAAGATGATTTTCGAGAGTGGCCCAGCACAGAGTTTGGGCTGGGCCACATTCCTGAGAGCCCAGCATGTACTTTGGACTGGGCTGCATTCTTTTGGGCCGGCTTTAGCTACAGTTAGTGTAAGGTCTCTTTTCTACCTATTATAGAAATTGAATTTATTTTATTCATAGAAGGTATTGTAGAATAGGTCATGCTACGAATCATGTTAGTTCATACATAATCAATCATAATATTTTTAGGTTTAACAAGAATATAGTTAACTTTAGAAATGTCATTGTCTCCACTTTCTACTATCGAAGTTTTTGCCTTAGTACATTTACAATTTACATTTAGGTTTTAGAAACTTTGCTGCTGCTAATCAACTTTATATATTAGAATTAAGAATTGGAAAACTTTCATAGAAATTAGGATAGACATATAAGACTTTGGAATAGCCATTTTGTTAAGAGATTGTAGTCTATTGTTCCAAAAGGTGGCCCACCGTGGATCTTGGACTGGGCCACATCCTGTAGGGCCCAGTGTGATCTTTGGACTGGGCCACATTCTTTAGGAAATTGGCTTAAGCTATAATTAAGAGCTTCCATAGCATTGTATAAGTGGTAGAGTTTAATTTAGTCGTCATGGATATTGAGTGAGCTTTAGAAGTTACTGATTATCAGAACATCATTAGACTAGTAAGGATTGTTACACTGCTTTTGAAGAACATTAACTAGCAAAGGGAACAATGAGACAATCTTGGGGTTTGTTCCTCCTCACACCTAAGCATCTGGTGGGTGGGGGATGCCCCCCCGCACCTGGCTTTGTGTTCACGTGAAAGACTGGTGAGACTGCCTGTGTAAAATTTGGGGATAAATACCTGCTGTAACTTTCAATAAACGGCTTCTGCTCATTTCACTGAACAGTTGCCCACTTTCTTTCTTTCTCTTTCTTCCTCTTTATATCTATCCTTCCATCTTTCTTTCTTTTAATATCTATCCCACAGATTCGCCGACGCCACCACATCTTCCAAGGGACTCCCCAAAACTTGCAGGGGCTGGCCCCCCGCAGGTCGCCTCCCACCATGGGAGCTTTTTTGTCCTGCTTTCTCAAAAAAAAGGGGAAAAAATTGCGAACCAGGGTAAAAAGTTAATAGCGTCTTGCCGTGGACAGGTTTTTCTCAAGCGATTGGAATTAGGCTCCCTATCATAATGAGATTTTTTTTTTTTTTTTTTTTTGAGTTGGCGTCTCACTCTGTCGCCTGGACTGGAGTGCAGTGGCACACCTACGGCCACCACAGCCTCAACCTGCTGGGCTCTGGCGATCCTTCCGCCTCAGTCTTCCAAGTAGCTGGAACTACAGGCGTGCGCTACCACGCCCGACTAATTTTTGACTTATTGTAGAGATGAGGTCTTGCCAAGTTGCCCAGGTGGGTCTGAACAAGGAGGAGTCTATGAAGTTGCTGACACTTCTTGTTGCACATGGATAAATACATCAGGCACGGTAGAGACTCAGTTGCAAAAACAAACTAACAAACCTGTAATCCTTCCAAGGCGCGGGATTACAGCCTAAGCCACCGAGCCCGGCTCATAATGAGACTCTTAACCCTTTTAATTTTTACCTGCTTATGCCTCCCCTTTTCATTAGGCAGGACTAATTAGAATCTCATAATAACTAATTAGAATTTCACAGTAAGTCACTTCTGAGGGTAACTTGGCAGAGTGTTGAATCTTTCATGTCAAATCATACTTTTTTCTTTATTTTTTTTGAGTCGGAGTCTCACTCCATCGCCCAGGTTGGAGTGGTAGCACTGTCATGGCCACCACAGCCTCAACCTGCTGGGCGATCCTTCTGCCTCAACCTTCCAAGTAACTGGAACCGGAACCACAGGCATGCGCCACCATGCCTAGCTAATTTTTTGATTTATTGTAGAGAAAAAAAAAGAAACTTCTCTCACTATAGCAAGCTCAAAAAAATAAAAATAAAGCAGAATCTGCTCCCACAGATGAGAAAAAATTAGAGCAGGAACACTGGCAATACAAAAGCCCATGTTTCAACACCTACATAGTACCCTGCCAACTCCCAAGCAATGAATCCAAGTAAGTTGCCCAGGCTGGTCTCAAACCCCTGGACTCAAGCAATCCTCTCGCCTCCACCTTCCAAAGTTCTGGGGTTGCAGGCATAAACCACTGTTCTTGGCATGCTCACAGCCACCGCAGCCTCAACCTGCTGGACTCCAGCGATCCTTCTACCTCAGCCTTCCAAGTAGCTGGGTTGACAGACGCACGCCACCATGCGTGGCTAGTTTTTTTGATTTATTGTAGAGATGAGGTCTCACCAAGTTGCCCAGACCGGACTCAAACCCCCAGGCTCAGGTAATTCTCTCACCTTAGCCACCCAAAGTGCTGGGATTACAGGCCTAAGCCACCTCGCTTGGCCTCTACGAGTCCTTTTTATAAACTTCAGTTCATAGACTCACCTTTTCTCACTCCATATTTTAACGTAAACTGGACATAGAACACTAGATAATAGAGTAGTTACCTATTAGCTGAACAAGGAGGAGTCTATGAAGTTGCTGACACTTCTTGTTGCACATGGATAAAAACATCAGGCATGGTAGAGACTCAGTTGCAAAAACAAACTAACAGGTTACTTGGCTTAAATGGGTAGATTCTTCATTTGGTTCATTTGATCTATTCAATTTTAGTTAGTTTGGTTCATGGGGTCCCTGGCTAAAGAGAATACTCCAATCCTTTGGCATTCTTCTCCTGATAGTCATAATTGGAGTGTCTACAGTATACTGTATCCTCTCAAAAGATTTAAACATTGCGTACGATCATTCATTCAATGTCAAGTAGTCTCTCCTCTGCTGTAATGACAAAAATTTAAAGGGACTTGGGATCATGAGGACACTGTTGCCTTATTTATCTATTTATTCATTTTTTGAGTCGGAATCTCACTCTGTCACCCAGGCTAGAATGCAGCGGCATGCTCACGGCCACCACAAACTCAACCTGCTGGGCTCACGCAATCCTTCTGCCTCAGTCTTCCAAGTAACTGGAACCACAGGTGTGGGCTACCTTGCCCGGCTAATTTTCTGATTTACTGTAGAGACGAGGTCTTACCAAGTTGCCCAGGCTGGTCTTGAGTCCCTGGGCTCTGGCAGTCCTCTTGCCTCTACCTCCCAAAGTGCTTGGATTACAGGCATGAGCCACCACACCCAGCTAAAGATACTGTAAATTACAAATGACGAGTTGAGACTAGAAACCCAAAATGACGGTAACAGAGTAGCGCGGATACCCTAAGTTTTGATCACACTTACACCAATGTGAGAAAAAAGGGAAATCCTTAAACAAAAAATCTAAGAAGGGCTGAACATAGTGGCTCACACCTGTAATCCCAGTACTTTGGAAGGCTGAGGTGGGAAGATCACTTGAGCCCAGGAGTTTGAGACCAAACTAGACAAAATAATGAGACCCCATCTCTAGAAAAGAAGGCAAAAAATTAGCCAGGCATGGTGATGTGTACCTGTAGTCCCAGGTATTCTGGAGGCTGAGACAAAAGGATTGCCCGAACCTGAGAGATTGAGGCCGTGGTGAGCCACGATCACGCCGCTGCACTTCAACCTAGACAACACAGTGAGTCGCCAACTTAAAAAAAAAAAAAAATTAGGCTCAGTGGCTCAGCCTGTAATCCCAGAACTTTGGGACGCTGAAGTGAGTGAATTGCCTGAGTCTGCGGGTTCGAGACCAGCCCGGGTAACTTGGCGAGACCTCGTCTCTACAATAAAATAAAAAAAATTAGCCAGGCGTGGTAGAGCACCTCTGTAGTTCTGGTTACTTGGAAGGCTGAGGCGGAAGGATTGTTGGAGCCCAGCAGGTCGACGCTGGGGTGGCTGTGAGTGTGCTACTGCACTCCAGCCTGGGTGACAGAGTGAGAATCCAACTAAAAACAAACAAAAAAAATTGTGAAAGGCTATTGTTTTGAACTGCACTTCTTCATTTCCCCAATAGTCAAGACTGAACCAAAATGGAGTCACCTGGTAAATACTCCATAACCAAACTTTAAGGACATAGATCCTAAAACATGTCAGTGTCTCTCACTGCTTTTTATTACTGCTTCCCTAAGGAGCCTTGTTAGATTCCCTCCCACTGGGCATAGTGACTCACGCCTGTAATCCTAACACTTCGGGAGGCAGAGGTGGGAGGATTGCCTGAGCCCGGGGGTTTGAGACCAGCTTGGGAAACCTGGTGAGACTTCATCTCTACAGTAAATCAAAAAAATTAGCTGGGCATGGTGGTGCACGCCTGTGCTTCCAGCTACCTGGAAGGCTGAGCCCAGCAAGTCGAGGCTGCAGTGTCCACGAGAGTGCCACTGCATTCCAGCCTGGGCAACAGAGTGAGACTTCAACTCAAAAAAAAAATTTTTTTCCCTCCAATCACACACCCCTATGACATTTTTTTTTTTAAATAGGAAGTGGCACTTTATTACGCTGGCTAGCACAGCGGGCCGAGAATTTAATGCGTCCAACTCCCCCCATGACATTTTAATATCATAGGTATACTGTATATTTGTTTATGTATTATATCTATATGTTATACATAAGAAGAAAAAGGTTTTTTCTTTTTTTTTTTTTTTTTTGAGTTGGAGTCTCACTCTGTCACCCCAGACTAGAGTGCAGTGGCACACTCCTGGCCACCGCAGCCTCGACCTGCTAGGATCCGGCGATCCTTCCACCTCAGCCTTCCAAGTAGCTGGAACTACAGGCACGCACTACCACGCCTGGCTAATTTTTGATTTATTGTGGAGATGAGGTCTCACCAAGTTGCCCGGGCGGGTCTCAAATCCTCAGGCTCAGGAAATTCACTCACCTCAGCCTCTCAAAGCGCAGGATTACAGGCTGAGCCACCGAGCCGGGCTGAAAAGGTTTTTTCTACTCCCAAGAATAACCTTCTGCTCGTCAGAGACATTGCTGCCCCAGACAGTGGTCATCTGTGGTTCAATGGTGAGCTTTATCACGCTGAGATCCACTGACACCATCTGAACTTGCTATTCATTCTTAAAACTGTGGAACAGGCCGGGCTCAGTGGCTCAACCTGTAATCCCAGCACTTTGGGAGACCGAGGCGAATAGATTGCCTGAGCCCGCGGGTTCGAGACCCACCCGGGCAACTTGGTGAGACATCGTCTCTACAATAAATCAAAAATTAGCCGGGTGTGGTAGCATGCACCTATAGTTCCAGCTACTTGAAAGGCTGAGACGGAAGGATCACTGGCTGTGGTGGCCGGGAGCGTGCTACTGCACTCTAGTCTGGGCGACAGAGTGAGACTCCAACTCAAAAAAAAAAAATTAAAAACAAAAACAAACAAACAAAAAAAACTGGAACAAGCCTACAGGCCTCTTGACATAAAGCAATAGGAAGTAAACAGCACCACCGAGGAGGCATGTTTGCAAAAAGAGAAGTCAGTGAACTTGATTCTGATCACGTCTCCAGCTCTAATCAGCTTAGAGGAAATTCAAGGACAGACAGGCATGTTAAAAACAACAGAAAGAAACAATTCATTACGCCCAGAATATGCAAAGTTCTACAGGACACATGACCCAGTTTCCTTAACAAATGAGAAAAAATTTTTACAGGAAAGCAAGAGGAGGAGAAGAAGCTGTCATAAGTGAGAAGAAATTTAGGAGACACGTCAACTAAATGAAGTGTGTGGGTCTTATTGAACACAGTTTAAATATTATATAATACCAAGGATTTACTGAACACAATAATAACTTTGTTGAGTATAATCATGACATTAAGGTTTTTGAAAGTCTTTATCTCTCAGAAACTCATACTGCTGTATTTGTGGGTGGAATCATATGATGTCTTGAATTTGACTTAAAATACTTCAATCCCTCTCAAAAAGCTTAGGGTAGGGATTAAGGAAGCCAGAAAGAGAAAAAGTTAATAATTGCCAAAGCAAGCTGGGTAATGGTACATGTTTGATATGTTTGATATTTTTATAATAAAATATCTTAAAAATTTGTTCATCTAAAATGTTCTAAAACGAACATAAAATAAAGAGGGGAACTATAAATGTCTTCTGGAACTCAGAGGCCCCCGGGACTCAGAGGACCCTAGTCCGGGACCTTGGGAAAAATGCCAAACGTCATTGCTCTCATTGAAAATAGTCTTTTCCGCATTGGGAATAACTTGTCAGCTTTTAGTTTCAGCCCTTGTGGTTATTTTTGAAATACTGGTTTATTTTCCCAAGGATGCTGGAAGCAATGATTGATTTTAGAAATGTGTTTCTATGTCCCATTTTCTAGCTGTGCCTGAAAGCCGAGCTGTTGCTCAAGTGTGGGGCTGCCTCAGTGTCCCTGTGACCCCTTCTAGGACCACTAGGTTTCCTTGGCTCTCCTCTGCTCCCTGCAAATGCTCTGTCTCGGTCTTGGTTCCTCACTCCTCGTTTTCTCCCAGTCCACACAGATTCTGTGCTCAGCCCCCATTTCTTCTCACCCTCGCACACGCCCATGGGTAGAATCCCGTGCTTTGTGTTACCATCTCTGTGCAGTTGAATCCCGAGTTCCCAGCTCCACCGGGCCTGCTCTCCTGCTGATCTTCCAAGGAACTTTGCAAAGCTGAGGCGGAAGGATCATCTGAGCCCAGCAGGTCGAGGCTGCAGTGACTATGATCGTGCCACTGCACTCCAGCCTGGGCGGCAGAGTGAGAAAGAGAGGAAGGAAGGGAGGGAATGAAGGAGAGGGAAAGAAAAGAAAAGAAAGAGGAAGGAAAGGAAGAAAAGAAGGAAAGACAGGGAAAGAAAGAAAGAAAAAAGGAAGGAAGAGAGAAAAGAAGGAAAGAAGAAAGAAAAAGACAGCTGGATGGTATCAAATGTAGGTCTCTGTTTTTCATTTATTCATTTAACAAATATATATTGAGTGCCCACCATGTGTCAGGCACTCTCTGGACACAGCTGGCATCAGGAACACAGCCGTGAAAAGGACAATCTTGGCTCTTAGGAAACTGACAATAAACAGGCAAATAAATATGCAATACATCAAGGGAAGGTGAAAGAGAGCCATGGGGTTGACACAGGGCAGGCCCCTCTAGGGAGGTAACATTGGAACAGAAACCAGAAGGGTGAAAACCAAAAACAAAATTTAAAGTCCCCAACCGATTGGTCCCCCTTCTAGGCCAACGGAAACGTGAAAAACTGGTAAATACCAGGCCATAATGGAAAAGAAGATCAGACTCACCTTATTATATATCCACCTTTATGGAGAGTGAGGCACAACTGACTTGAATTAACATTAAAATAGAGTTTATAAGATTGACAAAACACCCAAGTCCAACCTGACTCTGGTGCAGCATGCACCATGCCCTAAAAGGCCACAGCAGGCCCTGAAGGGCCCTTTCTTGGGGAAATTTGCATCTGTGGAGAACACCCTTTAAGATATTGGGCGCGGTGGTTCACCCACCCAATCCCAGCACTTTGGGAGGCAGAGGCGAGAGGATTGCCTGAGCCTAGGGGTTTAAGACCAGCTGAAGCAGCATGGCGAGACCATCGTCTCTATAATAAATCAAAAAATTAACTGGGCATGGTGGCACCCGCCTGTGGTTCCATGTATTGATTTATGTTTTGCCATCTATCTCCCTAAAAAGGTTTAAAACCAAGCCATAATTCAACCATTTGGGGCACATGTTCTCAGGAAGTCTTGGGACTGTGCCATGGTCACTCATATTTTGCTCAGAATAAACCTCTTTAAGTATTTTATGGAATTTGGCTTTTCCATCAACATTAATTGGAACCCAAAGCATGGCCAAAGAGAAGACTCAGGATTCCCCAGAAGTTGCTCCAACTAAGAACTAAGGTATAAACATGGGCCCACTGAAAAGTCATTCTGCCAGGCTCAGTGGCTTAGCCTATAATCCTGTGCCTTGGGAGGCTGAGGTGAATGGATTGCCTGAGCCCGCGGGTTCGAGATCCGCCTGGACAACTTGGTGAGACCTCATCTCTACAATAAAGTTTTTTAAAAAAATTAGCCAGGTGTGGTAGCGCACACCTGTAGTTCCAGCTACTTGGAAGGCTGAGGCGGAAGGATCGTCAGAGCCCACCAGGTCGAGGCTGCTGTAGCCGAGAGCAGCCACTGCACTCCAGTCTGGGCGACAGAGTGAGACTCCAACTCAAAAAAAAAAAAGTCCTCCAACTTCAGGCTTCTCCTCGGGCAGAACTGGTTAAGTCTTCTTCAGCCCCTGACGTTATGCTTAGTTGACGTCCTTTGGATTATTCTGAGCTGAGTTTGTCCTAGGAAATTATTATTTGGGATCCTAATTTTGATTTGGAGATGCAGTCAAAAGAATCTTCACCACTGTCTTCTCTTCCAAAATTAATCTCAGTTGGTTCATCTGTGCACTTGATAGAGAAACCAAACTTCTCAGCTCCACGACACTGAACCTTAGGCTACAATTTGGTTCCTCCTTTAAATGAATAAGAAAAAAAAAAAGGTGGAAACAAATCCCTTAAGAATGAGAAAAGACCAGGCTCAATGGCTCAGTCTGCAATCCCAGTACTTGGGAGACCGAGGCGAGTGGATTGCTTGAACACCCTGGTTCGAGATCAACCCAGGCAACTTGGCGAGACTTCGTCTCTACAATGAAGCAGAAATTAGCCGGGCATGGTAGCGTGTGCCTGTAGTTCCAGCTACTCGGAAGGCTGAGGCGGAAGGATCACCTGAGCCCAGCAGGTCAAGGCTGCGGTGGCTGTGAGCATGCCACTGCACTCCAGCCTGGGAGACAGAGTGAGACTCCAACTCAGTAAGAAAAAAAAAAAGAATGAGAAAAGACAAGAAGAATAATCCCCTTCTGGTACCCTGATTGGTTTTATGGTGGCTCCACTTGCAAGTATTTGTGTAAATGGGAAAGTTCAAGGGCATGCCAGTTTTTCCAGAATTCCAGTTGGTTACGTATGATGGTCTTTTCCCATGCACATTTTGAAACTGATGTGACAACTTACATCAAGAAAAATTCAGATTGACCTGCAGCTGTAGAGTTTAAATATGTAGTCTCCTAAGTTTTCTGGTTCTCCATTCATCGATTTCCCTACCTGTTTTAAATCCAAATCTGCTACTACCTTTCTACTGATGTTGAGATAAAATCCACTGTTTGGATCCAACCTTTTTTTGTATGTGTGGTAAACTAGCAAGTGTGTATTACTATCTAATGGCTAGGGTTCTTTTGTTTGTTTATACGTGTTTGTATGTGTGTTTAGATGTGTTTGTGTGTATGTACATATATTTTGTGATGGTGGCTACATGGTACCAAACTGGCTTAAAAATTAAGGAGTATTCACAAATTAAGTAAATAAGCCCATCTGCAATGCCACCTCCTAAAATAAGACACAGCTGTTGAATGGGACTGGCCCATGTGGAATTCTTTGCTATTCAGCTTTTAATTCAAGTTTTCTCTTCCATAGACATCAACTCAGATTTTAATATGTGAAATTTCTAGGAAATAAAAGAATGCAGGGAAATTTACCCAAAATATAACTCCCTGGCCTAAGAAGTATTTTGAATTAAAAACCCTTAGCAATCAACAGGACTTGGTGTGGACCTACCAAGAACAACTGCGTTTCTTTTTATTTCCTGCTGTTTTATTTATTTATCTATTTTTTGAGTTGGAGTCTCACTCTGTCGCCCAGGCATGCTCACAGCCACTGCAGCCTCGAACTGCTGGTCTCAGGTGATTCTTGTGCCTCAGCCTTCCAAGTAGCTGGAGCTACAGGCGCGCGTCACCTCGTCCGGCTAATTTTTTGGCTTGTTCTAGAGATGAGTTCTCGCCAAGTTGCTCAGGCTGGTCTCGAACCTCTGAACTCAGGCAATCCTCTCTCCTCAGCCTCCCAAAGTGCTGGGATAACTGAGCCACCACGCCCGGCTCCCTGTTATTTTATTATCTATTACAGGAAAGGAGAGGAAACATGTACTCAGACCTGGCTATCCGTTTTACAACATAATGCCTGCCTCTCTGGTTCAATTTCCAAAGAGAACCATTTCCAAGCCATTCTCTGCCCTCCCCACTCATTCTGCCAATCATGTGTTGTCCCTCACCCGAATTCCTCTTCTTCCCCCTCCCATAACCTGTTTCACCAGAATTCAAGCCCTATTCTTTCTGTAACCTTAAGATGGGATTTAGGTTTCTATAACTCACTGGGAAGTTGGGTCTTCATGCTGAAGACTCCCATGCACACACGTTAAATAAATGTTTATGCCTTTTCTCCTGTTAATCAATCTGCCTCATGTCAGTAATTTTTCAGCAAACCTTTAGGGGGCAAAGACCATGGCTCCCATAGTTTGGTGCCATGAATAGAAAGTCATTCTCTTCTGGAGGTCACAGGAAAGAGAACATAGGAACCTCTTCTGAGGACAGAGGTAAGAATTTCTTGAACTCCTGGACTCAAGCAATCCTCCAGCCTTGGCTTCCCAAAGTGCTGGGATTACAGACGTAAGCCACTGAGCCCAGCCAGAGATAAGGATTTCTTACCAGCCAGGCTCCTAACATCTCTCTCTCTCTTTCTGTCTCCTCCAGTGAAGAGATGGGTTTCAAAAAATCACTGGCTCAGCCTGTAATCCTGCACCTTGGGAGGCTGAGGTAAGTGAATTGCCTGAGTCCGCGGGTTCAAGACCCACCTGGGCAACTTGGCAAGACCTCATCTCTATAATAAATTTAAAAAATTAGCCGGGAATGGTAGCGCGTACCTGTAGTTCCAGCTACTTGGAAGGCTGAGGCAGAAGGATCGCCAGAGTCCAGCAGGTCGAGGCTGCGGTGGTCGGGAGCGGCCACTGCACTCCAGTCTGGGTGACAGAGTGAGACTCCAACTCAAAAAAAAAAAAAAAAAAAAAATCACTCTTGCTGGGCATGGTAGTTCACGCCTGCGAGAGGATTGCCTGAGCCCAGGGGTTCAAGACCAGCCTCGACAACTTGGTCACACCTCATCACTACAACAAATCAAGAAAACTTAGCCAGGCATGGTGGCACACACCTGTGGTTCCAGCTACTTGGAAGGCAGAGGCAGAAGGATTGCCTGAGTCCACAGGTCAAGGCTGTGGTGGCCGTGAGCGTGCCATCGCACTCCAGTCTGGGCGACAGAGTGAGACTCTGACTCAAAAAAAATGTCTGTTTATTTTGTATGCAAGGGTTTGAGTAACGGGAAAAGGAATTTGTGTGACAAGTCTTGGGTTGTAGTGACTTTGGTGTCCTTTTGGTGTTTTGACATGTGAATATTCATATTGTTTGACACCTTTCCTCTCAGAAATAGCCCTTTTTCTTTGTTGTCTCTCTGTGTTGTTCTATCATAAAGAGGCACCCAGCAGGACAGAACACGGGTCTTAGCCCCTGTAAGCCTATTATTTGGAGCCAGTCCTACAGACTGGTCAGTGTTGTGGCTCTGACTAGACTGGCATCTATGAAGACAAACTTTGCTGTGGGTTCCTGGAATAAAAATAAAACGAGTTTCCCTCCAGTCTTGCTTTTGTGTCTTGAGAGCTTGACTCTGTAACCATCTCTTTCCTGATCTCTGTTATTGGAGGTTGTGAATTTTCAGGTTCATGTCAAGGGGCCAGCTTGACAAGACTCGGTGTCCCAGACAGGTAAGATTCTAAGCAGTACATTCTTCGTTCTGAATCTGTCAGGGGAATTTTCTCTTTTTTTTTCTTTGAGTTGGAGTCTCACTCCATCACCAGGCTGGAATGCAGTGGCACACTCATGGCCACCCCAGCATCAACCTGCTGGGCTCCAACAATCCTTGCACCCCAGCCTTCCAAGGACCTGGAACGAGAGACAAGCGCGACCACACCCAGCTATTTTTTTTTTTTTTTAATTTACTGTAGAGTTGAGTTCTTACCATGTTGCCCAGGCTGTTCTTGAACTCGTGGGCTCAGACAATCCTCTCACCTCGGTCTCCCAAATTGCTGGGATTACAGCCTTGAGCCACTGTGCCCGGACTGGGAGTTTTGTCTTTAAAGGTCCTGTCCTTATGGGGCGTTTGACATATTTTGCTATCCTAAGTCTATTTCTGAAAGTGAATTTTTTGGGATCATGGAGGATTTCCTTCTCTACACCCTCTCCAGGAACAAAAACCTGAAAAATGACCACCTGGACTTTAATGAGGTTTTAAACTGAGTCACTATTAGAATAAAGTACATCAGCCAGGCTCGGTGGCTCAGCCTGTAATCCCAGCGCTTTGGGAGGCTGAGGTGAGTGGATTGCCTGAGCCCTGTGGGTTCGAGACCCGCCCGGGCAACTTGGCAAGACCTCATCTCTACAGTAAATCAAAAATCAGCCAGGCATGGTAGCACGTGCCTGTGGTTCCAGCTACTTGGAAGGCTGAGGCGGAAGGATCCCAGGAGTCCAGCAGGTCGAGGCTGCGGTGGCCGGGAGCGTGCCACTGCACTCCAGTCTGGGCGACAGAGTGAGACTCCAACTGAAAAAAAAAAAAAAAAAGAATAAAGTACATCATTAAAAATTGCAATCAGCAATGACCAAAAACCTGATTTAAAAAAAGATTTTAAACCAGTCAAGGTGACTTGTGCCTGTCATTCCGGAACTTTGAGAGGCAGAGGCAAGAGGATTGCCTGAATCCAGGAGTTCAAGACCAGCCTGGGCAACAGGCGAGATCTTGTCTCTACAATAAATAAAAAAATTAGCCAGGCGTGGTGGTGTGTGTGTAGTTTCAGCTACTTGGAAGGTTGAGGCAGAAAGATCACCTGAGCCCAGAAGGTCAAGGCTGTGGTGGCCACGAGCGTGCCACTGCACTCCAACCTGGGCAATGGGGTGAGACTCCGACTCCCAAAAAACAAAGATTTTAGAGATCTTTTATTTTAGACAATTGAAGGAAATATTAAAAGAAAGACACGCAATGGTGTCATGGCTAACCTTAATAATTCTTTTGACAAAAATAAAAAGAAAAGCGTCTTCTTCTAAATTGTTTGCAAGCTCAAAACTGCCTGCTTTAGACTTAGTTAAGGTTCTGCAGTTTCAGAACCTGGCCAGGGAACAAGTCCCTTCTGGTTTGATACTTGTGTTTACTTTGTGTGTCCTTGAGTTTTGCCATTTAACCTTGGTTAAGGCACTTGGGGGGATATCTTTGGTTAAAAAAAAGTTTAAAAGCCAGAAAATGTCAGATGTTTATCCCTACTAAAATCTGGTAATGAGATGTGAGAGGATTTTTTTTTTAAGAGCTCCGTGGTTAAAAGCTTCTTTAAATGCTAATATCCCATATATATTTGATATCTCACATATTGACATTGATATTTAAATATAAACATACATTTTATATTTATTATATATTGTTAAATATATTTACACGTATACTTAAATATAAATATAAATCAGAAGTGTCTGGTGTTGATGACAACCACTTTGAGCATCTCTTGTAATTGCAGAAGTCAAATGTGATTTATATTCATCTTATTGAGTATTACAATTTTAATACAGTTTTTTCCTTTCTTAAAATGTGTATACATTTTCTGGCACCCTATGTATATGAAAAATACATAGATATGTATTACTATATATGTATTTATTTATTTATTTTATTTTTTTTATTTTTTTTTTGAGTTGGAGTCTCACTCTGTCGCCCAGACTGGAGTGCAGTGGCCGCTCCCAGCTACCGCAGCCTCGACCTGCTGGGCTCCGGCGATCCTTCCGCCTCAGCCTTCCGAGTAGCTGGAACTACAGGTGCGCGCTACCACGCCCGGCTAATTTTTTGATTTATTGTAGAGATGAGGTCTCGCCAAGTTGCCCAGGTGGGTCTCAAACCCGCGGGCTCAGGCAATCCACTCACCTCAGCCTCCCAAAGGCGTGGGATTACAGGCTGAGCCACCGAGTCCGGCACTATATATGTATTTAAAAGGACTTTATGCTATTTTCTTTTTGGATTCTGCTTTCAGAAACTCTTTTAGTCTAGTGAATTTTGTCTGCCTTTCCGTTTGCTTTTGTCTATCTCTCTTTCCTCTTGCTACCCTTGATGCACACACGAGGGGTCCTAAAATAATTTCTAACAGCGTGGGATTCCTTAAGGAAAACAGAAAAAGCACCACAGACTCCCTTTGGGGAGGAACTTCTGTTTTTCCTTATAGAACCCCAGGAGTTGTAAGCAGACAGATTCCTCTCGGGTCTAAAGCACTCTGCCCTTTTGCATTGCATTAAATTCCTAAGTAATAACTTTGTTTTAAATGTTTTTCCTGATGGGCACAGTGGCTCATGCCTGTCATCTCAGCACTTTGGGAGGCAGATGCGAGAGGACTGCCTGAGCCCAGGCTCAGACCAGCCTAGGCAACATGGCAAGAACTCATCTCTACAGTAAATTAAAAAATTAGCCAGGTGTGGTAGTGCTTGTCTGTCATTCCAGCTATTTGGAAGACTGAAGTGGAAGGATCACCTGGACCCAGCAGGTTGAGGCTGTGGTGGCTGTGAGCGTGCCACTGCACTCCAGACTGGCTGACAGAGTGAGACTCTGACTCAAAAAAAAAAAAAAAAATTCAGTTCAAGTTCCACTTTCAACATTTTATCCTTTTGAGAAGGCCCAAGATGGTAACTTTCTTTCAGCTTTTTGTTGGCACCTGTAATGTTTTTCTCCAAGTATAAATATGTTGTTATGGCCTCATGCGGAAATGTTTTATCTTGAAACTTTCCTCCAGTATAACTTAATTCTGTACTCTTGGCTTTTTTTTTCCCCCCAACATACAGAGTACAGGGGCCGTATGAGGATTTACTGAAAAGTCAACTCACAAAAGACAGATGGGTTGAAGAGAAGGCATAATGATTATTTGAAGTGTATGCATGAGAATTTTCAGAATTAAGACCCAGAGATGCAGGGAAAATTGTCCATGTTTATGCCTCTGTAATATAGTGATCACACATAACCCTGGACATGCTCTTCCTGTGTCTTAATTAATTCAAGTTTTCTTTTTAGCAGGGTTGACATCCAGGTTATCCAAATGGGCTTCCCATAAGATGAAACAATCACACTGCAGAAGGTTTTTCATTACCTTTTTGGTGTCAGGTCAGGGAGCTGAGTTGGTGTCGTGGGCACGCAGAGGATGGCACAGAAGGTAGAGAAGGACAAAGGGAGTTTATTCAGAAAAGAGGGAGGGGGCCAGATACTTAAGGAACATTGGTGGCAGATGTTTGAGGCGGGGGCTTCTTAAGGCTTTCCTTTGGGGAGCAGGTAAGCATGCTTGGGGAGATAACACTAGGAGCTGTTGCCATGGTGGTGGTCTGTTTTTTATACCTCTGATGACCAGATAGGTGCAGCATGGTCAGTCACGGGTGGTCAATCACATAGATAAGAAGGGCTGGGCTGGTAGCTGGAAGACAAGTTCATGGGACAAAGGTGATAACCTAAGAAGGACTGGACCGGTAGCTGAAAGACATGTTCTTGGGACAAGGATGAGATGTCAATCTTAACATCTTGTGACCAAGTAGGTGAAAGCCTACCCAAGGACCAGAAAACTGGTTGTTCTTCTGTGCATGATTGTCACTGTGCATGTAGCATTGAATTGACCTAAGTACTTAACCAGGTCTGCTCAAGGTCAGTGACTAGAGAGACTCCATTTTGGGCTCTGTCCTTTCATTTGGTAACTAGCCTAAGAAACAAGGATTTTATGCTTTATCAATGTGTAGTTCTTAATAGCTTTTTGACTACTTAGGAAAACTAAATTTTAAAAGGCTTAACATGTTGACATTCATGTAATATTCTATATCACTGTTAAAGTCATTTGATTATCACTCTGGCTAAATAAATAACAGTTATTTTACAGTGATTGTGTTTTAAACAAATATTTTGAACCTTTTAATATCTTTAACAAACATCCCCAAGATCAAATACTGGGGACTTATCAAAACTATAAAAGTTAATCACGTCAAGGTTGTAGAATCATTTTTCAGCTTTCAATTAACTCCTAAGTCCAGTATCACCACCCCAGCCTAATGATTATATGTCAGTTAAGGAGCTTCCTTCAGCCCCATTAAAAAGGGGCCTTATCAAATGTTGTGAACTAACCCTCATGCTAAGTTGCAGTGTTTTGACTCTCATGCACATCCATCTCCTCTAAAAAGGGACACCATCTCCTACTAAAATTGAAATGTCAACACTGGTATCTGGCACCAAACTCAAGTTCATCTCCAGACCTGGGAGAAGATGACAATCGAAACAAACCACTCTCATCTGAGACTGGACCAGGCCCAAATACCAATTTAATAATTTTGCCTCTATCTAAACTAATATAATCTGCTCTATTCCTTAATTCTAGATAATGTAATGTTTATCTTTCTGTGAGCTTATTTTTTCTGTCATTTGCAAAAGTAGGCAGGCCTTATGTCCTTTTTTTTTTTGTCTTTTGAGTCAGAGGCTCACTTTGTTGCCCAGGCTGGAGTGCAGTGGCATGATCATGGCTACTGCAGCCTTGACCTGCTGGCCTCAGGTGATCCTTCCCTCTTGGCCTTCCAAGTAGGTGGACCTACAGGTGCATGCCACCACACCCAGCTAATTTTTGATTTATTGTGGAGATGAGGTCCCGCCATATTGCCTAGGCTGGTCTCAAATGCCTGGGCTCAGGCAATCCTCTCGCCTTAGCCTCCTAAAATGCTGGGATTACAGGGGTGAACCACTGCGCCTGGCCTTCCTTTTGTTTAAAAATGTTTCTAATTTTTTGTTTGTTTTGTTTTTTCTTTTTTTTGAGTTGGAGTCTCACTCTGTCATGCAAGCTGAAGTGCAGCGGCACGCTCACGACCACTGTAACCTCGACCTGCTGGGCTCAGGTGTTCCTTCTGCTTCAGCCTTTCAAGTAGCTGGAAATACAAGCATGTGTCACCACACTAAACTAATTTTTTGATTTTCCATAGAGATGAGATCTCACCAAGTTGCCCAGGCTGGTCTCCAACCCATGGGTTTAGGCAATTCTCTCACCTCGGCCTCCTAAAGTGCCGGGATTATAGACATAAGCCACCATGCCTGACCTTTAATTGTTTTAGAAGACTTTTTTTGGCTGGGCGCAGTGGCTCAAGCCTGTAATCCAAGCACTTTGGGAGGCCAAGGTGAGGGAATTGCCTGAGTCCACAGGTTCGAGAACAGCCTGAGCAACTTGGAGAGACCTCATTTCTACAATACATCAAAAAATTAGCTGGGCATGGTGGCGCACACCTGTAGTTCCAGCTACTTGGAAGACTGAGGCAGAGGGATTGCCTGAGCCTAGCAGGTCAACACTGGGGTGGCTGTGAGTGTGCCACTGCACTCTAGCCTGGGCAACAGAGTGAGACTCCAAAAAAAACCACAAACAAAACAACCTTTTATTTTGAGTTACTTATTACCTTGCAAAATTGGGTAAAACAAAAATTACCTTTGTCCTTTTACCTGGTATTTCCAGAATTTGAAAACTATTTAGCATCTGAGTGGGCTTGATCTGTTTTCATTGTCAATGTACCTTTCCTCGCATCCCAGGTACTGTTAAAGAAGATGTGAGCATGTAAGATTGTAAGGGCTAATTCTGAGAGAAGGAATTAGTTCAGATCCTCCAGATCAAGGACAAGCTTACACATGGGTCCTGGGCCGTTACATGATTCCTTTCCTTCGATTCTAGTTATGAAGAATTTCCTGCTTCCCATAGAATTAAAAGAAAATTACCAGGAGGATATCAAGATATTTAGTGACAAATCTTTCTGAGTATAATTATTCCTAGTTATGGGATTTACGCAGAGAGATTATTTTTATCTATTTATTTATTTTTGAGTTGGCCATATAAAACATAAACTTTTTGTTTTTTTGAAGTTGGAGTCTCACTCTGTTGCCCAGGCTGGAATGCAGGGGCATACTCATGGCCAATGCAGCCTTGACCCGCTGGGTTCAGGTGATCCTTCTACCTCAGCCTTCCAAGTAGCTGGAACCACAGGTATGTGCCACCACGCCCAGCTAATTTTTTGATTTATTGTAAAAACAAGTTCTCACCATGTTGCCCAGACTGGTCTCAGACTCCTGGACTCAGGCAGTTCTCTTTTCTCTGCCTCCCAAAGTGCTGAGATTACAGGTGTGAGCCACTGAACCCAGCTCAGATAGATATTTTTAAAAAGTGTTTGAGTCATAGGACAAATTACTAAAAGAACCACCCCCCCACACACACACACAAGAGCACTGGGTTACAACAAAATTCTCTAATTTCCTAGCTTACGAAAAATGTTAGGCTGGGTGCAGTGACTCACCCCTATAATCCTAGTACTTTGGGAGGCCAAGGTGAGAGGATTGCCTGAACCCACAGGTTCAAGACCAGTCTGAGCAATTTGGCCAGATCTCATCTCTACAATAAATCAAAAAACATTAGCTGGGCATGGTGGCATGTGCCTGTAATTCCAGCTACTTGGAAGGTTGAGGCGGAAGGATCGCCTGAGCCCAGCAGGTTGAGGTTGCAGTAGCTGTGAGCATGCCACTACACTCTAGCTTGGGCAACAGAGTGACTCCAACTTAAAAAAAAAAAGGTTTTTTTTGTAGCCATGTGGCCAATGGCTACAAATCTATAGCTAAGACTAAGATTATAGTAGCTCACTGTGTACAACTGTAGATCAGTTCATTTTGCATCTTTGCCTTTTAGCTTTTGGCTCTTACGTTGCTTAAAAGATTTTAAGGGTTAATGAATGCCTGTCCACCTCCATTCTTGTCTGTCCTGGAATGTTTAAATTGGGTATAAGTCTTTTGGCTCTAAGTTTCTTAGCCATAGGGGTCCCACCCATGACAGAATTAAGAGGAAAACAAAAGTGTGGGGGGGGAATCTACACAAATGAAGAAAAACCAAAAGAAGAATATGGGTCTCACACAGACCCCTGGGAGGTCAGACACTGAGAAAACACACTTTGGATCACAAAAAATGCAGAGCCCCCACAGTGACTGGTCTCAAACTACAAACTGAGATATCAAGACATTAATAGAGACAATAAATAGAATTGAGGTGAGACAAGAGGAAAGAATGAAGGAGTTGATAACTGAGATAACAGCAGTAAAGAATTCTGTGAATGAAATAAATAAAAAACTGATAAGCATGGAAAGCAGAATTAACCAAGCAGAAGAAAGAATCTCAGAGCTTGAGGACCAAAATATAGAACTAACCCAAACTGCCAAAAACACAGAAAGGAAGCTTAAAAAGACAGAACAAACCCTTCAGGAGATGAGCGATTATTTCAAGAGGCCAAACCTAAGAGTAATTGGACTTCCTGAGATGGAAAGAGAGACAGAAACCACCCTGGAACAACCATTCCATGAAATTATTCAAGAAAACTTCCCTCATCTCATCAGTGATGTGACCATTCAAACACAAGAAATTCAGGGAAGCCCTGCGAGACAACAAATGAGAAGACCAATTCCTAGACACCTAGTAATTTGCCTAAACAAAGTAGGTATAAAGAAAAAATCCTAAAGGCAGCAAGAGAAAAAGGCCAGACTACCTATCGGGGAAGACCAATTAGAATAGCAGCAGATTTATCTACAGAACACTTTAGGCTAGGAGAGCCTGGAGTCCAGTCTTCAAAGTTCTCAAAGATAAACAATTTCGACCAAGAATAACCTACCCAGCTAAGCCAAGCTTCACCAGTGATGGAGAATTAAAATCTTTCCCAGACATTCAATCCCTAAGAACTTACGCTGCCTCCAGACCAGCTCTACAAGAAACACTTAAGAAAGTATTAAACACAGAAGAAAGAAAAAAAAGAACAACAGCATTCTTCATAACAGTGTAGGAAAAAGACTGAAAACACACATGAATCAACCCAAAAATCAAAAGAAAGACAACAAACAAACAGGAACAGCAACAACTCTGTAAGAATCTCATGATAGGGATAAACTCTCACATTTCAATAATTAGCCTGAATGTGAATGGCCTAAATGCACCACTGAAAAGACATAGAATGGCAAAATATTATGAGGCAACAATATATTGTTTCCAAGAGACTCATCTCACCAGAAAGGACAATCACAGACTAAAAGTAAGAGGATGGGAAACAAAATTTTAGGCGAATGGAACACAAAAGAAAGCAGGAGTTACAATCTTAATATCAGACAAAATACCCTTTAAGCCATCAAAAATTTAAAAAGATATGGAAGGTCACTACATTATGATAAAAGGCTCAATTCATCAACAAGAATTATCCATCCTAAACATATACGCACCCAACATAGGAGCACCAACTTTCATAAAGCAGCTTCTAGGTAAACTTAAAAAAGATATTGACTCTAACACTATCATAGCTGGGGACTTTAATACTCCACTCACAACCCTATACAGATCATCAAGACAAAAAATCAGCAAGGAGATCCAGAGCCTCAATGTGACTCTTGACTGAATGGACTTAATTGATACCTACAGAACACTTCACTCAGTGACCACAAATATACATTCTATTCATCAGCACATGGAATGTACTCTAAGATCGACCACATCCTCGACCATAAATCAAGTATAAACAAATTTCATAAGATTGAAATTCTACCATGCACCTTCTCAGACCACAGTGGAATAAAAATAAATATCAACACCAACAAAGTTTCCCCAAAACTCACAAAGACATGGACACTAAACAGCATAATGCTGAACAACTACTGGGTCAACACAGAAATTAAAAGATTCCTGGAAAGAAATCAAAATGAAGAAACATCTTATCAAAACCTCTGGGATGCCATGAAAGCAGTAGTAAGGGGAATTCATATCGCTATAAACACATATGAAGAAAATGGAAAAATCACAAGTTAACAGCCTAACAAGTCACCTAAGGAAGCTGGAAAAGCAAGATCACCAAAACTCTAACTTCAGCAGAAGAATCCAGATCACCAAATAAAAGCCCGAATCCAGGACATAGAAGACAAAAAGATAATACAAAAATTCAATGAAACAAAAAGCTGGTTCTTTGAAAGGATAAACAAGATTGATGGTCCACTAGCTGGACTGACCAAGAAAAAGCCCAAATAAACACAATCAGAAACACAAAAGATGAAGTCACAACTGACTCTGAAGAAATACGAAAGATTGTCAGAGACTACTATGTACACTTGTATGTAAACAAACTTGAAAACCTAAAGGAAATGAAGGACTTTCTGATATCACACAACCTCCCCAGGTTGAAACAAGAAGAAATCAAGACTCTGAATAGACCAATAACAATCCAGGAAATTGACTATGTCATAAGAAAACTATCTACAAAAAAAAAGTCCTGGACCAGATGGTTTTCTTTTCTTTTTTATTTATTTTATTTTTATTTTTGACTAGATAACTTTCCAGCAGAATTCTACAAAACATACAAGGAGGAACTGATACCAATCTATTGAAAGTATTCCAGGCGATTGAGAAAGATGGAAGGAACTCTCCCCAAATCATTTTATGAAGCTAACATCACATTGATACTCAAGCCAGGTAAAGATCCAAAATAGATGCTAAAATTCTCAACAAGACCCTAGCAAACCAGATTCAACAACACATCTCAAATATCATTCACCATGACCAAGTAGGCTTCATCCCCAGGATGCAGGGCTGGTTCAACATTTGTAAGACCATAAATGTAATTAAATACATCAATAGACATAACAGAAACCACATGATTATATCATTAGATGCAGAAAAAGCTTTTGATAAAATCCAGCACCCTTCTTGATAAAAAATTCTTGAACATCTAGGCACAGATGAAACATACCTCAAAATAGTAAAAGCCATCTATGAGAAACCTACAGCCAGCATACTGTAAACAGACAGAAATTGGAACCATTTCCCCTGAAAAGCAGAACAAGACACGGATGCCCACTCTCACCCTTCCTTTTCAACACAGTTTCTGGAAGTCCTAGCTAGAGCAATCAGACAAGAGAAGGAGACCAGGGGTATCCAAATAGGAAAAGAGGAAGTCAAGTTATCCCTCTCCAGATGACATGATTCTATACCACAAAAACCCAAGAGGATCTGTCAAAAACCTCCTTGCACTGATAAAGGACTTTGGCAAATTTAGGGTATAAAATAAATGTGCAAAAGACAATTGCATTTCTATACACCAATAACAAACAAACAGAAACCCAAATAAAAAGCACAATCCCATTCACAATAGCCATAAAAATGTGAAATACCTTGGCAGCTTCCTAACCAGATATGTGCAAGACCTTTACAATGAAAACTACAAAACACTGTTCAAAGAAATCAAAGATGACACAAACAAGTGGAAAACTAATCCATGCTTGTGGATTGGAAGAATCAGCATTGTTAAGATGTCCATTCTACCTAAGGCAATCTACAGATTTAACGGAATACCCATCAAATTACCAGCAGCATTCTTCTCAGACCTGGAAACAACAATACAGTAATTCATATGGAAACATAAATGATCACGAATAGCCAAAACAATCCTCAGCAAAAAAAAACAAAGTGGGAAGTATCACACACACAGACTTTAAACTTTATTATAAAGCTACAAAAATCAAAATAGCCTGGTATTGGTACAAGAACAGGCATATAGACCAATGTAACAGAATTGAGATTCCAGAAGCAAAACTTCAATTTCTCAACCAACTCATCTTTGACAAAGCTTCCCCCACCAACCACTGGGAAGATAATCTATTCAGTAAATGGTACTGGGAAAACTGGCTGACCACATGCAGAAGACTAAAACAAGACCCCTACCTATCCCTATACACAAAAATCAACTCTAAATGGATCAGAGACCAAAAGGTAAAACCTCAAACTATAGGAACCTTAGAAAATGCAGGAGACACCCTTATGGAAATTGAAACTGGCAACCAACTCCTGATCAAAACCGCAAGTGCCCATGCCATAAGAGACAAGATAGACAAGTAGGACCTCATCAAACTGACAAGCTTCTGCAAAGCCAAAGAAACCAACAAGAGAGCCGGGAGACAGCCCATAGACTGGGAAAAAATATTTGCCAACTGTATGTCTGACAAAGGCCTAACATCTAGGATCTACAAGGAACTCAAACGTGCTGAAAAGAAAAAAACAAACAGTCCCATTACAAAGTGGGCAAAAGCCGGGCTCGGTGGCTCAGTCTATAATCCCAGCACTTTGGGAGGCTGAGGTGAGTGGATTGCCTGAGCCCACGGGTTCGAGACCCGCCTGGGCAACTTGGCAAGACCTCATCTCTACAATAAATAAAAAATCAGCCGGGTGTGGTAGCGCGCGCCTATAGTTCCAGCTACTTGGAAGGCTGAGGCGGAAGGATTGCCGGAGCCCAGCAGGTCGAGGCCACTTGCACTCCAGTCTGGGTGACAGAATGAGAGTCCAACTCAAAAAAAAAAAAAAGTGGGCAAAAGATATGAATAGACACTTCTCAAAAGAAGACATACGAACAGCCAACAGTTACATGAAAAAATGCTCAGCCTAGTCATCAAAGAAATTCAAATTAAAACTATGCTGAGATACCACCTAACTCCAGTCAGAATGGCCATCATCAATGACTCAAAAAATAACAGATGCTGGAGAGGATGTGGTGAAAAGGGAATACTTCTACATTATTGGTGGGAGTATAAACTAGTGCAACCTCTGTGGAAAACAGTGTGGCAATTCCTGAAAGTTCTAAAAATCAACCTTCCATATGACCCCGCAATCCCCCTACTGGGAATATACCCGGAAGAACTCAAATCACTCTATAAAAAAGATACCTGCATGTGTAAGTTTATCACACCATTGTTCACAATAGCAAGACAGGGAACCAACTATCAAAAGAGGATTGGATAAAAAAAATGTGGCTCATTTACATGATGGAATATTACACAGCCATAAAGAAGAACAAAATCATGAACTTCGCAGCAACCTGGATGGACTTAGAGTCTATAATACTGAGTGATCTTTCCAGAAACAAAGAACTGAGTATCACATGTTCTCACTCATAAGTGGACCTTGAACAACTATTGTAAAACTATAAGAAAAGGATTGACAGTAGTGAGAAACTGCAGGGGGAGGGTGGAGAGGGAGGGGAGGTGGGATTGGCAGTAGTGGAAATCTACTGGAGGCAGGGGGACACATCTCATCAACAAGGGTAACTGCATCATGAATATTTGTATACCTAAACTTGAATTGTCCCCCACATGTTTAAAATACAAAATTTAAAAGTTAAAAAAATAAATTTAAAAAGTCAATTAAAAATTTAAAAAATCAGCCGGGCTTGGTGGCTCAGCCTGTAATCCTGCGCCTTTGGGAGGCTGAGGTGAGTGGATTGCCTGAGCCCGCGGGTTCGAGACCCGCCCGGGCAACTTGGTGAGACCTCATCTCTACAGTAAATTAAAAAATCAGCTGGGCGTGGTAGCACGCGCCTGTAATTCCAGCTACTCGGGAGGCTGAGGTGGAAGGATCGCCGGAGCCCAGCAGGTCGAGGCTGCGGTGGCTGGGAACGGCCACTGCACTCCAGTCTGGGCGACAGAGTGATCCAACTCAAAAAATAATAATAATAATAAAAATAAAATAAAAATTTAAAAAATCAAATTAAATTAAAAAAAAAAAGAAAGTTTGCTGTTATCACTTGGAAGTTAAAGCCAGTGTCTTCTGGACCCCCACCTGACCAGTTTAGAAGTGGGCACCAGCCAAGACTTCTGTGCTCCCCTTTGTGCTTTGTCCACGATGGCCCCTAGCAGACTACTTTAGCTGTCACCAGCTCAGGAGGTAAGAAGCTGAGTGCTCCCTAAACCCGGGAACCTGCCTAGACCGTCTTATGCAACTAGATCTCTCTGACCTCACTCTTCTTATGTGTGGTTCCTTTTCTTCAGATCTTATCCTAAATGTGAGTTCTTAGAGATGTTTCCTCTGACACCCTGTGTAAGTGAGACCTCCTAGTTATTCTCTGTCCCTGTTGTTTGTCCCTTTTCATGGCATGTATTACATATCACATCCAAGCATGTCCTTGTTTTCTACTCGGTGGCTTATCTTCTACCTGAAGACAGAATCACCACCATGAATCTTCCAGCCACGAGGAGACGGAAAGCAGTTCTCAGAGAAGCCACCTGGGAGACCTGACAAGTCAGAGCCAAGGCACCAAGCCTGGAGTCATTGAATGAGAAGATAATAGACCCCGATGGTTAGGCCGCTATTGCTGAGTATTCTGTTTCTTGCAGCCAAAAGCCTTCAGGGACATATCCATTTTAGTGAAGTCCTAGAGAAGCCATCTCTGCCTTCTCCCCTGCTGTCCTTTCCACTGACATGGCTTCCTCTCCCTGATACCGCGTTCTCCTGGCAATGGCAGGCTTGCCCTATTTATGGCCTATTCCTGAGCCCCCTCTTCTAGGAAAGCTTTGATCCCGCCAATCATGGGAATCTCTCTTCTTCCTAGGGAGCATTGTAACGGTCCAACCCTCGCAATGCAGGGGATTGTGGGTGGAGCGAGGGGGAATGCAGGCTGCCTCAGGAGGTATGAGCTGCTCCCAACACCTGAAAGAGGAGAGCGAAAACGAGAGGGGATTTAATCATTTGCATTTTAAAGTCTTTAGTTCTTTTTCAATTTACAATTAGGCTTAGTAGGAAAAGAAAAGTGTTAATTATTCTAGTTCCTAATGAGTCTTTGCCAAAGAAGCAGTTCACCCCTCCACCCCTGCTCTTGAAGTCCTCAGAGGTAGTCCCCTGTCCTGGGAACTCTCTGGTCTGTAGAGGAGGCAGGGCTGTTTCTGTGCTTGCCTAGAATCCACAGCCAGAGTGGTGCTGAGTTTGTTTCAGCCGAGCTACAGCTTGGACAATTCACCTCTCTCCAAGCTTCCAGAGCTTCTGTAGGACTCAGCAGATCTCTCTGTCCCAGCCTCCAGAGACATCATCCTGGGAGCCCTTGAGGCAGCAGGGAACTTCTTATTTCTTATTCTGAGCCCATTTCTCAAGTCATCTGTGCTCTCACCTGGACCTGAGGGAGACATGGACTTGCCCAGGCCTGGATGGGGCTTCGTGAGATGGGGAAACCTCTATCGGTGCACCATTTTCCCCTCTTGTTACTCACCAGATACACTCAAGAACCCTCGGAGATGGGGAAAGAATAGCCTCTTCAACAAATTGCTCTGGGACAGTTAGATGTCCACACGGAAAAGAAAGAAGTTGGGCCCTTACCTCATACCACATGTAAAAACTAGCTCAGCGTGGACCAAAGACCTAGATGTAAGCATTAAAACTATAAACTTCACCAGGCACGATGGCTCATGGCTGTAATACCAGCACTTTGGGAGGCAGAAGTGAGAGGATTGCCTGAGCCTGGCGTTCAAGACCAGCCTGGGCAACTGGGCGAGACCTTGTCTCTACAATAAGTCAAAAAATTAGTTGGGCATGGTGGGGCTCACGCTTGTAGTTCTGGCTACCTGGTGTAGTTCCGGTTACTTGGAAGGCTGAAACAGAAGGATCGCCTGAGCCCAGCATGCCAAGTCGGCTGTGGTCATGAGTGTGTCACTGCACTCCAGCCTGGGTGACAGAGTGAGACTCAACTCAAAAAAAACCACAAAACAAAACATAAAACTCTTAGAAGAAAACATAGGGGTATATCTTTGTGATCTTGGATTAGACAATGATTTCTTGGCACCAAAGGCATAAGAAACAATGACAAAGAACTAGGTAAGTTGCATTTCATCAAAACTATAAACTTCTGTGCTTCAAAGTTAACAGACAACCTACAGAATGGGAGAAAATGCTTGTTAATCATACATCTGACAAGGGACTTTTATCTAGACTTTTATCTAGAATATATAAAGAACTCTTACAATTCAATAATGAAAAGACGAATAAGCCCCAATAAAAACTGGACAAAAGGACTTAAATAGACATTTCTCCAAAGATAACATCCAAAGGGCCAATAAGTACACAAAAAGATGTTCAACATCATTAGTCATCAAATAAATCAAAATTAAAATCACGATGAGATACCACTTCACACCCACTAGGATAATTAGAACAAAAAAGATGGACAATACTGAACGTTGGCCGGGATGCAGGGACTTGAAACTCTCATATGATGCTGATGGGAACGCCAAATGGTGCAGCTGATTTGGAAAATGGTCTGGCAGTTCCTCAGAATGTTAATTACAGAGTTATCACATACCCCGGCAATTCAATTCTCGGACCAGACTCAGGAAAATTGAAAACACATGTCCACACAAAAACTTGAACCCAAAGGTTCATAGTAGCGTTGTTAACAATAGCCAAGAAGCGGAAACTACCCAAATGTCCATCAACTGGTGAATAGATAAACAAAATGGTATGTCCATACAACGGGATGCTATTTGGCAGTGAAAAGAAATGGAAGTTCTGATTATGCTGCAACATGGATGGATCGAAAACATTGTGCTAAGTGAAAGAAGTCAGACCCAAGAGGCCCTATACTGTATAATTTCATTTATATGAAATGTCCATAGCAGAACAATCTGCTGAGATTAGTGGTGACTAGCGGGTAGGGAAAGGGGGGATTGAGGGGCGACTGGTAATAGGTGTGGATATATAGATATTTCTGCCGGGGTTGGTGAAAAGTTTCTGGAACTGGATAGTGGTGATGGTTGTAGCACTAACTGTCCTCTTACAAAGGATGAGTTCTAAAAGATGCAATTGCACACTGAATGATCAACTTAGAAAGGGTGAATTTTATGGACTGTAATTGAATTACATCCTTTAAACTGGGATGTAATTGAACTGTACATTTAGAGAGGGTGAGCTTTAAGGGATGTAATTTGTATATCGATTTTTTTAAAAAGAGTCTTGCACTCCTGCGGGAACTCTCTCCCTGCCCGGCCTGTTTATACCGACACTCAGTCACCCTCATCTAAGCTGCCACCTTTGGGTTGAGGCCACAGTCCTCAGCTGGCCTCAGCTCCCTCACTGCATCCAGGGTACTTCTTTTGAAATGCAAATCACATTGTCTCCCTCCCTCCCACCCCAGTGCTCCAGCTGAGCCCTCCATGGTCTAGAGAGAGGGTCCCCAAGCAATTTGTCCCCCGCCTGTCTTGATCTCCCCTCACACCCGCAACCCACTTTCCCTCATCACCATGCCTCAGACACAGTGGCTGTCCCTCTGGTCCTCCCATCTTGAGGACCAAGGTTGCTGTTCCCACAGGTCTCACAAGGGCAGCTCCCTCCTCTGAAGCAGCTCCCTCCTCTGAAGCAATGTCACCTCCTCCGAGAAGCCATCCCTGTCCAGGCTTTCTGAAGTGGCTCCTCGGCTTCCTCCCTGGCTCTGTGCCCTGTCCACCCCCTTCACATTCACAGTCTGTGCTCACCACCTTGTCACCTGGGTGTTTACTTGATACTAACCTCTCTCTGCTTCTAGAATGTGAGCTCCTGGGAACAGGAATTCGGCATAGTGCTTGGCACGGTAGAATCTCAGTACATGTGTGTCGAAAGAACAAATGAATCATTGTACATCTGCCACTTAGCAGAGATGTGCTCTTGTTGGCAAGTTGCCTCCCCAACCTCTGGGGACTGTGTTTGCTAATCTGTAGAACAGGACTTCATAGGGCCACTTATAGGAATTCGGCGAGAGGGTGCACGGGAAAGCCAAAGGGTAGCGTCTTTCCTTATGGGATAAAATGTCCACGTGGGGGGTGGCATTTCTGTTGTTTGAGGGGAACAGTTGAATACTGAACCGCCATGGGAAATTTTATATTTAGATCCTTTGCTCAAAAGTAACCCTATGTGGGAGCCCCAACCACTTGTAGACTTGGTGTCACATCACAAATCACAACCTCAGATGAGAGGTGTTCACTGCAAGAAATGCATCTAATTTATTTCTGTGTCCCAACAGAGCCACTGAAAGCCAGACTAAGAATTCACAGTCTTCAGAGTCCACGTCCCTGGTGGCCACCCAAACATGAATTCTTCCGGGGAAGTCACGAAGTCCAGCAAAGTGCTTCCAGGAAGCAGATAATAAACTGTTCTGACTGCAACAGTCAGGCAGGGAGGCAGGGCTTGTATTTCTAGGGGGTGGGTGTTGGGGGGGGGATTTTACTTATTTGTTTATTTATTTATATTTTTTGAGTTGGCATCTCATTCTGTCACTCACGCTGAAGTGCAGTGGCATGATCACGGCTCACCACAGCCTCAACCTCCTGGGTGCATATGATCCTCCCGCCTCAGCACCCCGAATAGTTGGAACTATAGGCACACACCACCAGGCCTGGCTAATTTTTTTCGTAGAGACGAGGTCTCGCCGTGTGCCTAGGCTGGTCTCAAACACCTGGGCTCAGGCAATCCTCTTGCCTTGGGCCTCCCAAAGTGCTGGGATTACAGGCATGAGCCACCACACCTGGCGAGAAAAAAGCTTTCAGAAAGGCTCACACCTAAAAATAAGCACATTGTCTTCAGCTGAGTCCGGGGAGCCCAGGGGCCACGCTTCATCTGGCCAGGGCCTAAACACAGCCCCGCTGAGTGGAAAACTGGCCTGACTGGCAACCAGACGTGGTGTTCTGAGAACCAACCCTCTGGGCAGGAAACTGGCCTGGCCTGACCTCCAGGCGTGCTGTTCTAAGAACTCCCTCTGTGCGGGAAGCTGGCCTGACTAGCATCCAGGCATGCTGTTCTAAGAACTCCCTCTGTGCGGGGAGCTGGCCTGACTAGCATCCAGGCATGCTGTTCTAAGAACTCCCTCTGTGTGGGAAGCTGGCCTGACTAGCATCCAGGCGTAGTGTTCTGAGAACCCAGAGGAGGTCGAGTCACTGGGGCGCATCTGTGGTTCCTAACCTGGCTGCCGCCTGCCCCATGGAAGTATAGGTAGGCGGGAACATGGGTGATTTTCACTGGCCAGGGGACCCTGGAAAAGTCACACGAGCCCACTTCCCTCTCTGAGTTTTAACTTCCCCTCCTGGGATGGAGCCAGACCAAATGCTCCATCTCTGATCTGCTGAGAAGGAAGTGAACTTGTGGCCAAGGGAGGTTACCGAGGTCACGTTTGGAGTACCGCTGGCAGGCCTCGATCTGATTCCATGTTATCAGCTACGGCGCCAACCTTCTGGGCCCCTTTCCTTATCTACACGGGGAACCTAAACTTCACTTCGCAGAACTAGCTAAAGGACGAAGATGTTACATGTAATGGATTGAGCAGAAGTGGTTTTAGCAGGAATTGTGGAGAAATGTTTTTTAGTGTCGGGATGGGAAGATATTTTTGCATAAGAGATAAAAAGCACAAACCACCAGGGGAAGGAGTTGATTTGTTTAAAACTTTAAACTTCTTAATTAAAAGGACTAACCACCAAGTGAGATCATTGATCAAAGACGGGGAGAAGATATTCACAATACATGCAACCAATGAGAAACTGATAAACAGAATATTGCTGGGTGTGACAGTGGGCTTTGTAGGCCAGAGTCACGGGTTGGTAAGAGGGATTTACCAAGACAGCTATGAATTAAAGAAAGGGAGATTTATTAAACGGAAGACATTTTGTGAGGGGTATAATGGGCCAAACAGCAGTGAGAGTATCCGCTGCTTGCAAAGAGACTAGGGCAAGAGGGATGTTTTCATAAGAGGGGTGGCACAGTTCAGTGGACCACGAATAGTCTTTGGGGGGAGTCTGCAAAAAGAAATTTCCAGAGGTTTGTGAAGCGGCTGATTGACGGTGGTATTTTGTTTCTTGAAGATGAGGTTAGTTAACAGCAATAGTTAATGGGCAACACATGGTCAATGACTTTTTGTTTACTGCAAATGTTTAACAGTTTTTACATCTCTTTCCTGTTATCAGTAAGTTTCTCTGTCACATTCACATTCATAAAATCTCCTCTTGAGATTTCCTTCCTCCATTTACCCAACTTACCCAGTTGATGTTGACCTAATCGATCCTCATCTTCCTCCACAAATATTACAAAGAACTCCCATAAATTAAGAATAAGATGTCACATCACCATGTGAAAAATGAGCAAAGTGAATAAGAAACTCACAGAAAAGAAAAAAAACAAGAGCCAAAATACGAGTGAAAAAAATGCTTGGGGCCATTGCTTTGCTAAGCTCTGGTGTGTCCACATGGTTCTTTGAGCTATGGCTATAATTGTTTATAATTGTTTTCCTAAGCTTTGGCCTCCTCCTCCTACCTTGGGGAAGTGAATCAATCTCCCCCTACCCTCCCGCCCCGCCTCTCTCATTTACTGTTTAAATAGACTATATTTTCCAATCTAAAATAAAATGCTTGGCTTTGTTAGTTACCAGGGAGGCGCCAAGTAAAGCAAAATACTGTTTCATCCCCACAGGGTTAGCAAAAACGTAAAAGTCTGACGACCCGAGTTCTGGGAAACTGTAAAGCAGTAGAGGCTCACATACACAGCTGAGAAGAATGCATGAGTCCAGTCACTTCGGGCCTACAAGTTCCGTTCCCAAGTACACATTTGCTTAGGAAAGATGCCAAACTCTGTAAAATATTCTAAGATGTATTCTGGCCAAATGTGAGTGACCAGGCCCAGTAGTCTTGAGAGCCCCATGAAGTCTGAAGAGCATGTGTCAGACATGGCTGAATGGCAGTTTGATTACAAACATTTTAGGGAGGCAGAAATCTTAACCACAAATCAGTATATGTGAAATTTTCATTGGTTCAGCCTGGAAAAGCGAACTTTCCAAGAGTAGACTTGCAGGTGGAAAGGGCAGACCAGCCGGGCTCGGTGGCTCAGCCTGTAATCCCGCGCCTATGGGAGGCTGAGGTGAGTGGATTGCCTGAGCCTGCGGGTTCGAGACCCGCCTGGGCAGGCGAGACCTCATCTCTACGAGAAATCAAAAGAAAAATTAGCCGGGCGTGGTGGCGCGCGCCTGTAATTCTGACTACTCGGAAGGCTGAGGCGGAAGGATCGCCGGAGCACAGCAGGTCGAGGCTGCGGTGGCCGGGAGTGGCCACTGCACTCCAGTCTGGGTGACAGAGTGAGACTCCAATTCAAAAAAAAAAAGAAAAGAAAAAGAAAGGACAGACCAAGGGCGGGAAAGGCATTCTTTTACTCTTCTTCCGAAGCCTTAATGCCATGATGAGAAAGTAGAAGCTTTACTTTTGGAGAAATGCCCACTTTAGGTAAAATTAACTTTGCCGACTTTGTCTTTTCAGAAACAGACTTCCAGGTATCAGAGGTATCTCATAGCGGCAATCAAGCTTGCCAAGAGTAAAGGGAATTTACAAGGCCTAAGACCTCATGCATTGGGCGAGGACTGTAAAAGTCATGAAACTTGTAAATACAAAAGTTATGACCGCTCAGAGGGAGAGGTGGGGATTCGATCTTCCAGTAGAATGGACACTATCTACAGGGAAGCCAAGGATCCCCGAAGCTACCCACTGGGAATGCCTGGGAGATAAGAGGAAGTGCACCCTCCACTAGCTCTAAGGAATGTCGTTGGAGAAGGTGCAGGAGAATCAGAATCCTTGTCATGCCCTTCTCTAGGGGCTGTGATCATGTGGGTGGACATTAGTGGATCTCTGTGTCACGGGTTCTCCAAGACATCCACAGGTGGTCGACAAGGAAGTCACAGCAGTCATGAGAGTCACGTGCAACATCTCCAAGAGAAGGATTTAAGCCAGGACTCTGGGGGGCTATGATGCCACACTCACCTAGAGTGTAGGCCCACTCCCTGTCTGTGGGAGGTGAACTTTTCTTCAATAAATCTTTTCTTCTCTCACCTCTGTGTGTCGCAATTCTTTGCATTTACTTGGGTCTCTGGGTTGCCAGCATGGCATCCCAGCATGCCGGCTCCAGCGGTGCTGCGCCTTCCCTCCCCTAACCTGTCTCCATCCATCCCTCCACCCTCACCCTATCCATACCCTAACACAGGTTATAGGCAGATTAAAAGATTTCTCAACTGGCAATTTGTCAGCGCAGAGTTATCAGAGACATTTTGAAAGCAATAAGGAAATGGCAGCTTGAGGAAGGAACAGGGGTCCACGTTTCTTGATATGTGGATGGAGCTTTATGGGTGGCTGCCGACTTCAGAAAGAGCAGATAAGTGTCTTAAAAGGCACTCAAGTTCCCCAAAGACAGCTTTACAGGGTTATAAAATACTTTGATTTCCCTTCTTATCTGTTATGTGATGTTATGTCAGAGCTGGGTTGGAAAGTAGATCACATTAAAAATTAGGGATCTGACAAGTTAAAGAAAAAAAGATCAGGCCAGGCTTGGTGGCTCAGCCTGTAATCCTGCACTTTGGGAGGCTGAGGCGAGTGGATTGCCTGAGTCCGTGGGTTCGAGACCCGCCTGGGCAACTTGGTGAGACCTTGTCTCTACAATAAATCAAAACATTTAGCTGGGCATGATGGTGTGCGCCTGTAGTTCCAGCTACTTGGAAGGCTAAGGTGGAAGGATCACCTGAGTCCAGCATATTGAGGATTTGGTGGCCATGAGGGTGCCACTGCACTCCAGCTTGGGCAATAGAGTGAGACTCCAACTCAAAAAAAAAAAAAAAAAGAAAAAAGAGTTTAGTCGTCACATCCTAGAAAATCATGAGCGACTACACAGGAGAAAGCTATTGATAGGTACAGAGAAGAATTGTTTGGGATAACCCCATGCCGGAAAACAACCCCACTGTCCATCAACTGTAGAATGCAGTTGGGGGTACCTATAGAAATGAAGAATAAACTTAATTCAGTATAGTCTTTGTGCCTCAGCGTAGTGATTTTTGCTTAGATGTTACCCCTGACACGCTTTGAATCTAGAACAGGTTAGACATAGATAAAATACATTTCCAATGGGCAGGTTTTAGAAAGCGTTCAGACATTCTACTGCAGGCCAGGCGGCCACCGACCCCACTCCCTCGGCAAATCTCCATCAGATGCAAGACAGAATAGCGCCATGGAAATGATAATAGGCCACCTTTTGGTCAAGGAGTTTGTGGATTGCAAATGTCTGACAAGCCTGATACAGGAAAAACCCTCCCCTTGTCTCCCATCTAGCCCATTACCATGGCAGCAGTCATGTGACTAGCCTACCCATCTGCCTGCTGTCCATCACCTGACGTTGGTACCTGCGCTTTCCTGCCCCTCCGTGAATGATATGGAGCAGACCACCACCCAATCACCTTAATGACCTTCCCCCATCCAAGGAAAAGGTTAAAAGGATTCAACCCTGAGCAGCTGTTTTGCCACTGCCTTGTTAAAGTATGGTGTGGCCATGTGCTTTTTGAGAGATGGCCAGGTCATGTTTCCTTAAGCTTGGCCTCCTCCTCTACCTTGGGGAGGTAAATCTTCTCTTTTTTTTTTTCCCCTCTCTCTCTCTCTCTTTTTTTCCTCCCGAGTTGGAGTCTCACTCTGTCACCCAGACTGGAGTACAGTGGCCACTCTCAGCCACCGCAGCCTCCACCTGCTGGGCTCCGGCGATCCTTCTGCCTCAGCCTTCCAAGTAGCTGGGACTATAGGCACGCGCTACCATGCCCGGCTAATTTTTTTGATTTATTGTAGAAATGAGATCTCACCAAGTTGCCCAGGCGGGTCTCGAACTCGCGGGCTCAGGCAATCCACTCACCTTGGCCTCCCAAAGTGCGGGATTACAGGCTGAGCCACCAAGCCTGGCTCTCTCTCGCTTCCTAATTTACTTTATAAATAAACTATATATATAGTTGTGGTTTTTTTTTTTTGAGTTGCCCACTCACTCTGTTGCCCAGACTGGAGTGCAGTAGCACGCTCCTGGCCACCACAGTCTCCACCTGCTGGGCTCCGGCGATCCTTCCACCTCAGTCTTCCAAGTAGCCAAAACTACAGGTGTGAGCTACCACACCCGGCTAATTTTTTATCTATTGTAGAGACGAGATCTTGCCAATTTTCCTGGGCTGGTCTCGAACCCACAGGTTCAGGCAATCCCCTCACCTTGGCCTCCCAAAGTGCTGGGATTGCAGACTGAGCCACCAAACCCAGCCTAACTATATTTTCTAATCTAACTTCGGTGCCATTCTTTGCATCTTTCTTTCTTTTTTTTTTTTTTGAGTTGGGGTCTCACTCTGTCGCCCAGACTGGAGTGCAGTGCCTGCTCCCAGCCACCGCATCCTCGACCTGCTGGGCTCCAGCGATCCTTCTGCCTCAGCCTTCTGAGTAGGCAGAATTACAGGCACGCATTACCATGCCTGGCTGATTTTTTGATTTATTGTAGAGATGAGGTCTCGCTGCCCAGGCGGGTCTCGAACCTGCGGGCTCAGGCAATCCACTCACCTCAGCCTCCCAAAGGTGCGGGGTTACAGGCTGAGCCACCGAGCCCGGCTTCTTTGCATCTTTCACATGGCACCGGATCACACACTAGCCTACCCCACACCCCAGCGGGCCTGACCTAACATTCTGGAGGCCCCGCTGGGAGTGTGACCCTAACATCTGCCAAGACTCAAATAATGACTATGTAGACTTTGCAAGTCCTACAGTCTCTGCCATAACTAATCGATTCTGTCACCATAAAGTGAAAGCAGTCACAGGGAACATAGACGAGAGTGGGCATGCTTGGGTTCTAACCAAACTTTATTTACAAAAAAAAAAGTCATTGGGTTGGATTTGGCCCATGGGCTATAGTTTGCAGTTTCCTAGTAGAATGATTATACACATACAGTAAAATAATATTCAAATCTTATTATTCAAATAATAATAAAATCTTTTTTTCTTTTTTTTTTTTTTGAGTTGGAGTCTCACTCTGTCACCCAGACTAGAGTGCAGTGGCCACTCTCGGCCACTGCAGCCTGGACCCACTGGGCTCCGGCCATCTTTCCGCCTCAGCCTTCCAAGTAGCTGGAATTACAGGTATGCGCTACCATGCCCGGCTGATTTTTTGATTTATTGTAGAGATGAGGTCTCACCAAGTTGGCCAGGCGGGTCTCGAACCCACGGGCTCAGGCAATTCACTCACCTCAGCCTCCAAAAGTGCAGAATTACAGGCTGAGCCACCGAGCCTGGCTAACAATGAAAACCTTACACAACCAAATGGATGAATATTAAACATGTGTTTTTGAGCTAAAGAAGTCAGATACAAGAGGATTCGTATTTTTTAATCTATTTATAGAAAACAAAACCAGTTAAACTAAACTATAGTGTTGAGGGGTATATACCTAAGTAACAGAAATATAAAGAAAATTATAAAATTGATGTTTGCAAAGTATCTGCTGTCTGCAGAGTGATGACCTTAAAAGTCAGGACATGGTTACCACTGGCAGGATGAAGAGTGCTGTAATTAAAAGGGGAACCCAGAGGATTCTGGAAAACGGCCCGTTTTCATTTCTTGGCCTGGGTAGTGGTTTTCATGAATGTTCATTTTAGAATAATCCATTAAGCTGTACTTTTACGCTGTATATTCTTTTCTGGTTATGTATTACTTTTCACACCAAAAAAGTTTTTTTTTTGATTGAGAACTTTTAATGTTTAGTCTCATATCCCAATATAATTTCTTGCACTGTGAGAGGCATTTAATCTCTCTCTCTCTCTCTCTCTCTCTCTCTCTCTCTCTCTCTCTCTCTCTCTCTCTCTTTCTTTTTGAGTAGAAGGCTCACTCTGTTGCCCATGCTGGAGTGCAGTGGCAGGCCCATAGTCACTGCAGCCTCCACTTACCGGGCTCAGGCAACCCTTCTTCCTCAACCTTCCAAATAGCTGGAACTACAGGTGTGCGCCACCATGGCCGGCTAATTTTTTTGATTGATTGTAGAGACGGAGGTCTCACCATGTTGCCCAGGCTGGTCTTGAACTCGTGGGCTCAGGCATTCCTCTTGCCTCGGCCTTCCCCAACATGCTGAGAATACAGGCATGAGCCACCGCACCTGGCTTGTGAGAGGCATTTCAGGACAAATTACCCTGGGGAGGGCACCCACCAAGGCTCAGCAGAGCCTGCCTGGACAAGAAGGCTTAGGAGGGAAATGGATCGCTAAGCAGCAAAGAAATTGCCCAGAGGGACTTTGGCAGAGAGGGAGGAGAAGGAGCTTCAAGCTCAGGAACCACATCTTGTTTAAGAGGGGAGCACAGGATTAAAACTGAAACCGCATCTGAGCCAGAATTGGAGAGATAAACGGCACCCTCACTGCCAATCTGCTCCTGTTTAAGCCTCCTCCTTAGATGTTTCTAGAGCTGGGGGTGGCAGGTTTTTGAAGGATAGTTTCCCTAGTTACAAAGACCTACGCTTCCTTGTCCTGGGAGTGACTCATGGCAAATGCTAAATGTACCTGCACGTGTGTGATTGTGCAAGTGCGTTTGTGCACACGCTAAACATTCGCAACAGGCCTTGCAGATAGCAACAAGATCATACAACCTTAAAGTTACTTTGAAAATCTCATTGGCAACCAAGAACCTAAAACATGCCCCAACCTTTGTCCCAGAATTTCTGCATCCAAGATTATTTCCACATGATGTTATCAGACACATGAAATCAGATTTTGCAGAAAATTTTTCATCACTATATGATAAACCCCCAGTGAAAGTTTGGAAACTACCTAGTGTTCAAAAATAGAATATGATTAAGTAAACCGATTCCAGGCGCATGATGAAATATTTTAATGGTCATTAAAATTCTATTTAGGGAGAGCTGGTAATCACCAGAAGGGGAACAGGATACAGAAATGAAATTACAGGATGATTGTAACAGTGGCAACAAAACACCTTATACACAGAAAAATATGATGGAAGGAAGCTTTTTTAAATGGTGAGGCGTTATCTTCAGGGGGTAGGAATGAAATATGGATGATCTGTTTCTTTCTACTTTTTTTTTTTTTTGAGTTGGAGTCTCACTCTGTCGCCCAGACTGGAGTGCAGGGGCCGCTCCCGGCCACCGCAGCCTCGACCTGCTGGGCTCCAGCGATCCTTCCGCCTCAGGCTTCGGAGTAGCTGGAACTACAGGCGCGTGCTACCATGCCCAGCTAATTTTTTTGATGTATTGTAAAGACGAGGTCTTGCCAAGTTGCCCAAGCGGGTCCTGAACCTGCGGGCTCAGGCGATTCACTCCCCTCGGCCTCCCAAAGCGTGGGATGACGGGCTGAGCCACCAAGCCTGGCTAAGTCTGTACTCTTAAGCACCAACCACCTGGCTCAAAGTCACCGTCATCATCAACATCAGTTTCTCAATTCAAAGACACTTCTCCCCAACATTTTAGCATTTCTGAAATCAGAGTGAAATGCCAGCTTTACTTTTTTCCTCCCTAAAAGAACATTATGCCAATGGTTCATTTATAATTAGTACTGTTATAGAACCAAATTAATTTTTTTTTTTTTTGAGTTGGAGTCTCACTCTGTCGCCCAGACTGGAGTGCAGGGGCCGCTCCCGGCCACCACAGCCTCGACCTGCTGGGCTCCAGCGATCCTTCCGCCTCAGCCTTCCGAGTAGCTGGAACTACCAGCGCACGCTACCACACCTGACTCATTTTTGATTTATTGTGGAGATGAGGTCTTGCCAAGTTGCCCAGGCGGGTCTCGAACCCGCGGGATCAGGCAATCCACTCACCTCAGCCTCCCAACGGCGTGGGATTACAGGTGAGCCACGGAGCCCGGCTGGAATAGATATTATAATTGCTACTTTTCGTTGAGAGTCAGGGACTGTGCACAAATTCCTCACCTCCCTGCAGCAACTCTCGGGAGGAAACACTTTGTGTAGCACAAGCTCAAGGTCACTCAGTACATAAATGCCTGAGTCCCTCTAAGCGTGGGGCATTCTGGTCTGTCTCAAAACATTCCTCCTATGCCTTATCCTATACTCTCACCTTTCCCAGCACCTGGGTTCCCCAGCCACAGAGAGATAGTCCGCGCCTCACCCGGCACACACATCCAAGAGCTGAGTCATTCTCTACAGATGCTCCATGGAGTCTCGCCTTGTCATCCAGGCTGGAGGGCAGTGGCACGCTCACAGCCACCACAGCCTCAACCTGATGCCTCAGGCAATCCTTCCATCTCAGCCTTCCAAGTAGCTGGAGCCACTGGCATGCACCATCACACCTGGCTAATTTTTTGATTTACTGTAGAGATGAGGTCTCGCCATGTTGCTCAGGCTGGTCTTGAACTCAGGCAATCCTCTCACCTCGGCCTCCCAAAGTGCTGGGATTGTAAGTGTAAGCCACCTTCCCCAGCTGGTATATTTATGGTATATTTATTCTTTTTTTTTTGAGTTGGGAGTCCCACTCTGTCACCCATGCTGAAGTGTAGTGGCATGCTCACGGCCACTGCAGCCTCAACCTGCTGGGCTCAGGCGATCCTTCCGCCTCAGCCTTCCAAATAGCTGGAACTACAGGCACACACTACCACGCCTGGTTAAGTTTTAAAAAATTTATTTATTGTCGAGATGAGGTCTCACTAAGTTGCTCAGGCTGGTCTCGAACCCCTAGACTCAGGCCATTCTCTTGCCTCAGCCTCCCAAAGTGCTGGGATGACAGGTTGAACCACTGCACCTGGCTTTTTTTTTTTTTTTCTTTTTTTGAGTTGTAGTCTCACTCTGTGACCCAGGCTGGAGGGCAAGGGCACGCTCATGGCCACCGCAGCCTCGACCCCTGGGCTCCAGCCATCCTTCTGCCTCAGCCTTCCAGGTAACTGGAACTACAGGTGTGTGCTACCACGCCCGGCTAATTTTTGGGGGGGGGTAGAGACAAGGTCTCATCAAGTTGCCCAGGCTGGTCTCAAACCCCTGGGCTCAGGCAACCCTCTCGCCTCAGCCTCCCAAAGTACTGGGATTATAGGCTTGAGCCTCCGTGCCCCAACAAGAAGAACTTCTAAAACAGCCCATCAAATCTCCTCTGAGGGAACTACTCATCCTTCACTATCAGTCCTTTTGTTTCCAGAAGGTAGAATTGGCTTCACCTCTGCTTGCATAGACACGTGACTGAAGCCTGGCCAATCAAATATCACATTTCCTCAGTCACGGTGACTGGGCCAGAGATGGGCAACAGACTCACATGGAGGAAACAAGATGCCATCTTGTGACATGAGGCCTGGTAACGAAGTCAACACTGAAGTAGAGAAGGGGAGAGAAAACTGGGTCCTGGATCAAACTGTAATCTTGTTCCATCTACACAAGTTTGGTGAGATGGTCTCTGCCGGCTGGGTGTGGTGGCTCAGGCCTGTAATCCCAGCAATTTGGGAGGCTGAGGCAGCAGGACTGCTTGAAGCCAGGAGTTCAGAACCAACCTGGGCAACATAGCAAGGCCTTATCTCTACAAAAAATAAAAAATAAAAAATTAGCCTGGTGTGGTGGTGCACACCTGAAGTCCCAGCTATTCAGGAGGCTGAGGCGGGGCTCATATGAGCCCAGGAGGTCAAGGCTGTGGTGAGCTGCAACTATGCCACAGCATTCCAACCTGGGTGACAAAGTGAGACTCTGACTCACAAAGTAAAAAAAAAAATTTAGAAGACTGCGATCATGCCACCACACACACTCCAGCCTGGGTGACAAAGTGAGACTCTGACTCAAAAAAAAAAAGAAGATGTTCTCTGCCGGAATCTCTTCAACGAGTACTCAGTGTCTGGTAACAGAGTCCAAATTCCATTTGGCATCCAAGAGCTTCCTGATCTGGTTTCAACCTGAAATCCCACTTTCCGCCACATCTTCCATAATCCAAGGCTCCCCTTGTCCTTCAGCCACAAACCAGTAATTCTCCTTCTTAGAAACTTTCATAAATGCTCCACTTTCTATCTCAAGAGCATTCCCTGCTGCACCCCTGCCCTGTAGGAATAAAGTTTTCTGATGGTCTTAGTCTAAGACTCTTACATGTCCCAGGTTCCCCTCACTACGGGTGTCAAGGGGAGAATGAAAGTTCTCAGAAGAGAAAGTAGAGAGAGAATTCAAGGTGTATCTGACAGGGTTGGCGTCTCACTCTGTCGCCCAGGCTGGAGTGCAGTGGCATGCTCTCGGCCAACATAGCCTCGACCTGCTGGGCTCATGTGATCCTTCTGCCTCAGCCTCTCAGGTAGCTGGAATCACAGGCATGTGCCACCATGCCTGGCTAATTTTTTTGATTTATTGTAGAGACGAATTGCCCGGGCTAGTCTCGAACCCCTGGGCTCAGGCAATCCTCTTGCCTTGGCCTCCCAAAGTGCTGGGATGACCAGGCGTGAGCTATGGTCTGGAGTTGAGCTGATGACAGATTATTGTGTCAGAAGCAGGTGACGGCTAAAATGCAGACTCCCAGGTCTAAACTTCACCCTAGACCTACAAAATCAGACTTGCTGGGGGTGAGTCCCGGGGATCTGCCCCTTTATTAAGATCTCCAGGTGATTTAACGCTTGCCAAGCCCTAGCCTAGAAGAACACTGCGTCCCTTGAACCCTGCAATCTTACAAAGTTTGGACTCTGAGTTCTCAACTCCCCCTTCCCACTATTTCTCTTCTCTTGGAAATTCCCGACTTCCATCTTCTCTCCCTACCGGCTCTGATCCTTGGAAACCATTTCCACCGGGCTGCTTTGGGTAGGAGGGGAGGTACTTTTAATTTTTTTTTATTTTAGAATTGTGGGGTACAATTCAGGGTTAGGTATACAAATATTCATTGCGCAGGTACCCTTGTGGATGAGGTGTGCCCCCACCCTTCCCCAGGCAGATTTCTTTCTTTCTTTTTTTTTTTTGAATTGGAGTCTCACTCTGTCACCCAGACTGGAGTGCAGTGGCCGCTCCCCGCCACCGCAGCCTCAACC
>NW_007250990.1:118382-119194 GCF_000164805.1 Carlito syrichta | reverse complement strand
AACTGGAACTAGACAAGGATTCCCACTCTCTCCCCTCCTGTTCAACATAGTATTGGAAGTCCTGGCTAAAGCAATCAGAGAAGAAGAGGCAATCAGAGGTATTCAAATAGGAAAAGAGGAAGTCAAGTTATCTCTCTATGCAGATGATATGATGGTGTACCTTGAAAACCCAAGAGAATCTGTCAAAGGCCTTCTTACATTGATAAAGGCCTTTGGCAAAGTCTCAGGATACAAAATAAATGTACAAAAGACAATCGCATTTCTCTACACAAATAATAAACAAACAGAAACCCAAATAAAAAACACAGTTAAATTCACAATAGCCACAAAAAAAATGAAATGCCTTGGCATCTTCCTAACCAGAGATGTGAAAGACCTTTACAAAGAAAATTACAAAACACTGCTCAAAGAAATCAAAGCTGACACGAACAAGTGGAAAAATATCCCATGCTCATGGATCGGAAGAATCAACATTGTGAAGATGTCCATCTTACCTAAGGTAATCTACAAATTCAGATGCAATACCCATTAAATTACCAATAACATTCTTCTCAGACCTAGAAAAAACAACACAGGAATTCATATGGAAACACAAACGTCCAAGAATAGCCGGAACAATCCTCAGCAAAAAAAACAAAGCAGGTGGTATCACAATACCAGATTTCAAACTTTACTATAAAGCTACAATCATCAAAACAGCTTGTATTGGTACAGGAACAGGCATATAGATCAATGACAGAATTGAGATTCCAGAAGCAAAACCTCAATTTCTCAACCAACTCATCTTCGACAAAGCCCTCCACCACCTACCA
>NW_007250990.1:115479-116899 GCF_000164805.1 Carlito syrichta | reverse complement strand
CCAGATGGCTTTCAGCAGAATTCTACAAGACATTAAAGAGGAGCTGATACCCAATCCTACTGAAGGTATTTCAGGCGATTGAGAAAGATGGAACTCTCCCCAAATCATTTTATGAAGCTAACATCACATTGATACCCAAGCCAGGCAAAGATCCAACAATGAAAGAGAACTACAGGCCAATATCTTTGATGAACATAGATGCTAAAATTCTCAACAAGATCAAAGCAAACCGGATTCAATGACACATCTCAGAAATCACCCATCATGACAAAGTAGGCTTCATCCCTGGGACACAAGGCTGGTTCAACATTCATAAAACCATAAATGTAATTAAATACATCAACAGATGTTAAAACAAAAACCACATGATTATATCATTAGATGCAGAAAAAGCTTTTGATAAAATCCAGCACCCCTTCTTGATAAAAACCCTTGAACATTTGGCATATGGGGAACATACCTCAAAATAATAAAAGCCATCTATGATAAACCCACAGCCAGCATACCCCTAAATGGAATATCCAGCATTCACCTAAATGGAGTATCCAGCATTCCCCTGAAAACTGGAGCAAGACAAGGATGCCCACTCTCACCCCTCCTGTTCAATATAGTATTGGAAGTCCTGGCTAGAGCAATCAGAGAAGAGAAGGCAATCAGGGGGATCCAAATAGGAAAAAAGGAAGTCAAGTTACCTCTCTTTGCAGACAACATGATTCTTTACCTTGAAAACCCAGGAGAATTGGTCAAAAACCTCCTTGCACTGATAAAGGACTTTGGCAAAGTCCCAGGGTATAAAATAAATGTGCAAAAGACAATCACATTTCTATACACCAATAACAAACAAACAGAAACCCAAATAAAAAGCACAATTCCATTCACAATAGTCACACAAAAAATGAAATACCTAGGCTTCTTCCTAACCAGACACGTGAAAGACCTTTACAATGAAAACTACAAAACACTGCTCAAAGAAATCAAAGATGACACAAACAAGTGGAAAAATATCCCATGCTCATGGATTGGAAGAATCAACATTATGATGTCCATTCTACCTAAGGCAATCTACAGATTTAATGCAATACCCATCAAATTACCAGCAACATTCTTCTCAGAGCTAGAAACAACAATACAGGAATTCATATGGAAACACAAATGACCAAGAATAGCCAGAACAATCCTCAGTCAAAAAAAAAAAAAGCAGGAGGTATCACATTACCAGACTTCAGACTTTGCTATAAAGCTACAATAATCAAAACAACTTGGTATTGGTACAGGAACAGGCATATAGATCAATGGAATAGAAATGGGATTCCAGAAGCAAAACCTCAATTTCTCAACCAACTCATCTTCGACAAAGCCTCCACCACCTACCACTGGGGAGAGGAGAACCTATTCAGTAAATGGTGCAGGGAAAACTGGC
>NW_007250990.1:112881-114573 GCF_000164805.1 Carlito syrichta | reverse complement strand
CATAATACTATAAGAAAAGGACTGACAGTGGTGGGAAACTATGGGGGAGGTAGGAAGGGGGAGGGAGGTGGGACTAAGGGTAGTCAATATCTGTCTGGGGATGGGGGGACACCCCTTATCAACAAGGGTGCCTGACCGATGCATATTTGTAAACCTAACCCTTAACTGTATCCCACAGTTTTAAAATTAAAAATTAAAAAAAAATTAAGTAACTGAAAGTAGAAAAGAAATATCTAAAGGGTTTGTTGTTGTTGTTGTTGTTGTTGTTGTTCACTCAAGTTTAGAACCCCTTAAACTGAAAAGAGGTTAAATGATATACCTACAGAGCGATGGAGGTTGAAATGGAGCCCAAACAAACCGGGAGAACACTTGACTAAGCTCAAAAGAGAAAAATAGTGGGGGCAAAAAATATTAAGTGGCCATTACTGTACTATTTCCAGGGGAAAAAAAAGAGTTGCAGGGCACATGGTGAGCTTTCAAAACACTTCAGAGTTGGCTCTGAATGCAGATCGAGGGAAGAAAATAAAACAAGGCAGAATGGAAAAAGGGCAGAGTGGTTGACAGGTATAGTAAAAAGAATCTTGTGCTACATGCCAGACTTTAGTCTTGGTAATAATTCTTTATTTTCTTGTTCTGTTTTATTGCTTGATAAAAACTCATTCTAAGACCAAGCACAGCGGCTCCTGCCTGTAATCCCAGCACTTTGGGAGGCAGAGGCAACTGGATCAGTAGAGATCAAGCATTCGTGACTAGCCTGGGCAACATAGCAAGACCATGTTCCTACAAAACAAAAACTTAAAGAATTAACAAGGTGTGGTGGTGTACCTATGGTCCCAGCTATTCGTGAGGCTGAGGCAGCAAGATCGCTTGAGCTCAGGAGTTTGAGGTTGCAGTGAGCTATGATGGTGCCACTGCACTCCAACCTGGACAATAACACCAGACCCTGTCTCAAAAATAAAATAAGTAAAAATAAAAATAACTCATTTTAAAATAGTCTTAAATCTGTCTGCTTCTCATGAAGTTTTTCCCACTGAATTGAGACAATTTGTTGAGATGTTTTTGGCATATTAGACAGTGATTATATATGAAAAGCTAGCTGAGGTTTTTTTATTGTCTATCAAAGATACTTGAACGGAGCATATTTGTATACCTAACCCTTAACTATACCGCCACAATATCATTTAAAAAATTGATTAAAATAAAAAAGGAGAATGTGAAAAAAAAAGAATACAAACAAAAAAAGATACTATAAGCCATCTTAGAATACACACTGCATAGGTTGCCCATGTAAAATCAAGACAAAAATTCATCATGGCTACCCAAGGTCAACCCAGACTACTTAATGAAGTGTAGGCACAGACCAGTTATCATTTTTTCTAGACAACTGTTTCCTTTCTTAAGCAATGCTTGCCACATATCAACTTTGTAACCAGTCTCTTCACATTCTCTTAAATATCTCACTGGCTATGTCTTGGCCTATCCAGAACAATCAGATGTCCTACCATGAGTTATAAACATTAGTAATTGACACTGAAGAGAACTTTTCACAAGTTTTGGAGGCTTAACACTGGAATTGGGAGCTATTCAACATCGGATCTTCAGAGTCAGTGCAGTCTCTGAAGCACACACACACACACACACACATACACACACACACACACACACACACACACACACACACACGATCCCCCG
>NW_007250990.1:93140-112319 GCF_000164805.1 Carlito syrichta | reverse complement strand
TCTACAATAAATCAAAAAATTAGCCAGGTGTGGTAGCGCGCGCCTGTAGTTCCAGTTACTTGGAAGGCTGAGGCGGCAAGATCGCTGGAGCCCAGCAGGTCGAGGCTGTAGTGGCCAGGGGCATTCCACTGCACTCCAGTCTGGGTGGCAGAGTGAGATCCAACTCAAAAAAAAAAAAAAAGAAAAACAAATAAATAAATAAGTAAAATAAAATACTTAGAATAAACATAAGAAAGTGAAGAACGTACACTAAAAACTATAAGATACTTATGAAAGAAATTTAAAAAGACACAAATTAAAAGACATGCTATGTTCATGCATTGGAAGAGTTAATATTGTTAAAATATCCATACGACTCAAAGCAATCTACAGATTCAATGCAATCTTTATCAAAATCTCAATGACATTTTTTTCCCAAAACAGTCCTAAAATTCATATGAAACCACAAAAGATCCTGATAGCCAAAACAATCTTGAGAAAGGAGAACAAAGCAGTAGCCCTTATACTTTCTAACTTCAAAACATATTACAGGCTAGGCAAGGTGGCTCACGCCTATAATCCCACTTTGGGATTCGGAGGTGGGAGGATCACCTGAGGACAAGAGTTCAAGACCAACTTGGGCAACATAGTGAGACCTCATCTCTACTAAAAATCAAAAAATTAGCCAGGTGTGGTAGTACGCACCTGTAGTTCCAGCTAATTGGGAAGCTGAATTGGAAGGATCACCTGAGCCCAGAAGGTCGAAGCTGTGGTGAGCCGTGATCATGCCACTGCCCTCCAGCCTGGGTGACAAAGTGAGACTCCAACTCAAAAACAAAACAAAACAAACAAATAAACAAAAAACCAGCTATAGTAATCAAAGCAATATGGTACTGTCATAAAGACAGTAGAAAAGAATAGAGAGCCCAGATAAACCCACACATATATGATTAACTGATCTTTAACAAAGGTGCCAAGACTACACAATGGGGAAAAATTGTTTCTTTGACAAATGGTGTTGGATATCCACATTCAAAGAATAAAATTGAACCTTTATCTTACACCACACACAAACATCAACTAAATACCTATCAAAGACTTAACGAAAGACCTGAAACTATAAAAATTCTAAAGGAATAGCTTCATATATTGGTCTTTGCAGTGATTTTATGGATAGCACACCAAAAGTACAGTCAACAAAAGCAAAAATAGACAAGTGGAGATACATCAAACTTTATAACTTTTTTTTTTTTTGAGTTGGCGTCTCATGTCACCCAGACTAGAATGCAGTGGCATGCTCCCAGCCACCGCAGTCTCGACCTGCTGGGCTCTGGCGATCCTTCCACCTCAGCCTTCCAAACAGCTGGAACTACAGGCGTGCACTACCACGCCTGGCTAATTTTTTATTTTATTGTGGAGATGAGGTCTCGCCAAGTTTCCCAGGTGGGTCTCGAACCCGCGGCCTCAGGAAATCCACTCACCTCAGCCTCCCAAAGCGCTGAGATTACAGGCTGAGCCACCAAACCCAGTTCAAACTTTATAACTTTTATACAGCAAGAGAAATCATCAATAGAATGAAAAGGCAGAGGAAGGAGGAATCAGGTTCCTTTGTTCCTGTCTCACTGCTTTAGCTGGGATATCTCATCTTGTCTTCTGCCCTCACATTGAGATTTACATCATTGGTTCCCCTGGTTCTGACTTGGAATGAATTACATCACTAGCTTTCCTGGGTCCTCAGTTTATAGATGGCAGATCATAGGACTTCTCAACCTCCATATTCACATTTAGACAATTCATCAAAATTGATGAATTAATTAATCATATTTGTTCTCTTTCTCTGGGGAATTCTGACTAATGTATACCTTTTACCTGTTACTCACACCATCTTTATGACTCAACATAGTATCATAGCTATGTTTGATCTGAAAGTCTTGTCTCACAATTATATTAACAGAAAATATTTTTATGTTATTTTATAACTGGTCACAACATCTAGCTCAACATTGATGAAAACATATATATGGAGAAGAGAGCGAGACTAAACACAAAGGCTACAAAATACGCTTAAACCATTCAAGAAACTTGAGTAACTTGATAACTTGGACTTTAAAGTTAACTTGATAACTTTGTTATCCCCTTTAGTGACTTTAAAAGAATAAGGCAGAGCACCGTGGCTCATGCCTGTAATCGAGCACTTTGGTAGGCAGAGGTGAGAGGATTACCTGAGCCCAGGGATTTGAGACCAGCTTGGGAAACTTGGCAAGGCCTCATCTCTACAATAAATCAAAAAATTAACTGGGATGATGGTGCGTGCCTGTAGTTCCTTCCAGTTATTTGGAAGGCTGCGGCAGAAGGATCATCTGAGCTCAGCAGGTCAAGGCTGCGATGGCCATGAACATGCCATGAGCATGCCATGAGTGTGCCACTACACTCAAGCCTGGGTGACAGAGGGACACTCTGACTAAAACTATAAAAATAGAAGAATAAATGCTTAGTTTGAAAATAAAGTATACCTGGGCACGGTGGCTCACACAGTGGGAAGGTGTGGCTAGAGGATTGCCTGAGTTCAGGGGTTTGAAACTAGCCTGGGCAACTTGGAGTGACCTCATTTCTACAATAAATCATTTAAAAAATTAGCCAGGCATGGTGGCGCACACATGTAGTTCCAGCTACTTGGAAGGTTGAAGCAAAAGGATCACCTGGGCCCAACAGATAGAGGCTGTGGTGGCCGTGAGTGTGCCACTGCACTCCAGCCTGGGCGACAGAGTGAGACTCCGACTCAAAAAAAAAGGAAAGAAAATAAAGTAGTCCCTTCGCAGCAACTTGAGTCTATAATACTCAGTGATTTATCACAGAAACAAAGACCTGAGTACCATATGTTATCACTCATAAGCAGACCCTGAGCATTTACCATAATACCATAAGAAAGGGATTGGTAGTAGCTGGAGACTGCCGAGGAGGGGAGAGTACATAACATTATTAAGGGTACCTGATCTCAAACCAGGTGAAGTGGGGACCAAAGGGAGGCCCAAACTTTTCCTGTACAATGACCATTTTTATACCTAATCCTGAATTGTACACCACATCTTTAAAATAACACTAAATAAATAGAAAAGAGAAAACAAAATAATGTAGTCCTTTGTCGTATTAAGTTGATTTGTTTTAAATTACATTTTCATTTATTTTGAAATTTCAAGTAACATTAAAGGAGGACATGAGATTTTACACTTGGTAAAAATGAAAATAGTTTGGGAAAAAATCTGAGAAATACTGCTTCACGTCATTTACCTAAATTTGTATTTCTGGTAATAAGACAACAGGAAAAATGTCCCCTGTGTCCCTTCAGCTTCATTCAAATGTGGGCCCCTGAGGTGCCTGCCAATGGGCTCAGAAAGCATTTATCCCAATGGGAACATGCCACCTGCCACTTTTCAATCAGCAACACTTCCTCCAGAACCAATCAAGTGCTCAAATCTCCCCAAGGGATTTCCATTTTTTTGAGTCAGCATGTAAGCAGGCAGACTGATTCTGGTAACTCATCCATCTTAGAAGCTTCTTATAACAGCAACAGCAGAAGATTTGTAGACAGTTCAATTACTCACCCTCAGTCTTATACCGTTGCTCTGGGCACATTTCCCTTTTTTTTACTCGTTAAAACAAACACAGAACGATTGTCTGACTTAGTGTCTGTTTTGCCTTCTGTCTCTGCTACTCTATTAGAAGACAGTTGTCTTCCTTCATATGTGCTTCTACATGCCTCCTTTGAGGAAATACAGTTGTAACACTTCCTGGAGAAAGCCTGCCTGAGATGCATTTAGTGCATTTTCATACAGAGCCTTTCCACTGTGGCATTCTAATGTAAAGGGAGAGAGAAATTTAAGTAGTCCAGGAATATGTTCAAACACTGGGCTTTGAATTTGGCCAAACAAAAACCACAGAGGGCAATTGCTTATTTTTTAAGGACAGATTAATCCAGTCATATCTAGTGTTTTGAGCTATTTTTCCCATGAGTTGGTTTCAGTGGAGACATTTTCTCTCATGTTTTTGTGGAAGGGGGCTTTAAAAAACATCTACAATGTCAAAAATTAGGCTAAACATGTACTCAGCCTTTGCACAGTTAAACATGTACTCAGCCTTTGCACAGTTAAAAGGTTCCCTTCCTGGAAACTGGCAACAGCACTTGCTGGCTAGGTTAAACTGTCTAACAGCTTTTTTTTTTTTTCCGCTTCTGTGAACCATGCTTGCATTGCTTAAAAGGTACCTAGGCCTCCGGGATGTTGCGGTTTAGCCCACTTGGAAAGTCTCAATGTGGTTTAGCCTTTCTTAAGCAAGCCCCTACAGCTAATCAGGGCCTCTTGCTGTGGGACTGTTATGTCCAGCAGACAAGTGGCCGCCGGCCCGGCTCTTGGCTAATAAAAACCTTCTTCTTTTTATAACTCAAACTTCTGGTGTTGAGGTCTGTGAATTAAGCGCTCGGACCCTATTTCATTTTCTTTTTTATTAGTAATGTTAGAAGCCTTGTAAGAGAAATAGAAGCTGTATTAGTGAAGTGACTCAAACACATTTCCCAAAAATATAAGCAGTTATGGAGTCTTTTGAAAATGCTTCCAGGTTGTAACTGAGCTCCATAGGTTGTGAGAAACAGGAAATCACACAAGGAACCTTGAAAACTGGAGTTTGTTGTGAGGATATACAGGCATTAAAACAGAAAAAAAAATTGGAAACCAAGAAAAACTATGAATTGGCTGTTGTCTTCTCTTACACAGGCCACACAATCTCTTGCTTATGGTTTCTCTGTAGCTCTCAGATTATCTGCTTCATTAAAAATCTGCCCTGTCATGAGGACTCCTCCTGGCTGCTGATTCTAAATCATGAAACCTCTCAATATACATTATTTCCATCTCAGTTCCTGATGCTAACTGACTCATTTTCTCAGTTCACATTCCCAAGAGAGGGAATCTAAAAAACCAACAAAAGATTTTCAAACCAAGCTAAGGATCCAGTACATACTCCATAATTCCATTAACTATGTATCAGCAGGTGGTGTCACATGACCTATGTAAGACTGTCCCTTCCAAAGGAGTAATGAGTGGGTGTTTTCTTCTAAAAGGAGCTTCAAGACACAGTTCACAGAAAAATGGCAGACTCAGCAACTCCAAGCTCTTATTTCCTCTCCCTCCCCCTGTTTTTTTAAGCAGAAACTATAAAAACTGTCTCAGAACTTTGGAAAACAGTCAAAGATTTATAGCAATCAAGCAAACACTGAATCAAGATAAAAGCAAATTCAAAACAGTAGGAAAGCTTCGTGCTATTTTTACTTACTATAGTATAGCGTTTCCTCAAAAAACTAAAAATAGATCAACCATATGATCCAGCAATCCCACTACTGGGTATTAAGGAAATGGAATCAGTCAGTATGTTGAAGAGATATGTTCACTCCCATGTCTAATGCAGATAGCCAAGATATGGAATCAACCTAAGTGTTTAACAATGAATGAATTCATGAATGGATAAAGAAAATGTGGTATATATACACAATTGAATGCTCTACTGTCATAGAAAACATGAAATTCTGTCTTTTACAACAAAATGGATGAACCTGGAGGACGTTATGTTAAGTGAAATTTGCCAGACACAAAAAGACAAACACTGCACATTCTCACACATATGCAAAATCTAAAAGAGTTGATCTCAGAAGTATTGACTAAAACAGTGGTTACCAGAGACTGGGGATGGGTTGGAAGTGAGAAAAATGGGGAGAAGTTGGTCAATGGGTACAAATATTATAATTAGAAAGGAAGGATAAGTCTTGGTGTCCTGTTGCACACAAGAGTGATTATAGCAAACAATAAGGTATTGTATATCTCAAACTAGCTAGAAGAAAGGATTTTGAATGTTCTTACTTCAAAGAAATGATAAATGTTTGAGGTGATAGATGTGTTAATCGCTCTGACTTAATCATTACACAATGTATACATGTATCAAAATACTACATTGTGCCCCATAAATGTGTATAATTATTATGTTTCAATTAAAAATGTTTAAAAAGAAACAGCATGTATAAAGAAAAAATTTAAAATGTGGGAGGGGAGTCAAAGGGTAAAGTTTTTCCTTGCAATCAAAGTAAAATTGTTATCAATTTAAAGTAGCCTATTAAAACTATAAGATGTTTTTTGTAAGTCTCGTGGTAAATACAAAGCAAAAACCTATAGTGGATACATAAAAGATCAAAAGTAAAAAACGTGGTACATATACATGATGGAATATTACACAGCCATAAAGAAGAACAAAATCATGAACTTCACAGCAACCTGGATGGACTTACAGTCTATAATACTGAGTGATCTTTCACAGAAACAAAGAACTGAGTATCACATGTTCTCACTCATGAGTGGACCTTGAACAACTACCATAATACTAAAAGAAAAGGATTGACAGTAGTGAGAAACTGCTGGGGGGTGGGAGATGAGATTGACAATAGTCAATATCTGCCTGGGGAACTGAGCACACCTCATCAACAAGAGTGCCTGCACAATGGATATTTGTATACCTAACTCTGAATTGTACCCCACTATTTTAAAATAAAATTAAGACCAGGTGCGGTGACTCAGCCTGTAATCCCAGCACTTTGGGAGGCCGAGGTGAGAGGATTGCCTGAGCCTGCGGGTTTGAGACCCACACGGGCAACTTGGTGAGACCTCGTCTCTACAATAAATCAAAAATTAGCGAGGCGTGGTAACACATGCCTGTAGTTCTGGCTACTTGGAAGGCTGAGGCGGAAGGATCACAGGAGCCCAGCAGGTCGAGGCTGCAGTGACCAGGAGCGTGCCACTGCCCTCCAGCCTTGGTGACAGAGTGAGATTCCAACTCAAAATTAAAATTAAAAATTAAATTAAATTAAAATTAAAAAAAGAAAAGAAAAGAAAGAATATCATAACGAAGGGGGAAAAAAGTAAGAAGTCAAAACATACCACTAGAGAAAAATCATTTAGTCATAAAGGAAGACAGTAAGAGAGGAATAAATTATAAAAGAATCTAGAAATCAATTAACAGAATGGCAGTAGTAATTCCCTTTTTATCAATAGTTACCTTGAATATAAATCAATTAAATTCTCCAATAAAAAGAAACAGAGTTTATATCTGTAGTTTTAACTGCTTAGGAGGCTGAGGCAGGAAGATTGTTTGAGTTCAGAGCTCTTGAGTTCAAGACCAGCCTAAGTAACACAGTGAGAACTTGTCTCTAAAAATAAAAAATAATAATAAAAGCATAGAGTAGCCGAATGGATTAAAAATATAAGATCCAGGCCGGGCACGGTGGCTCAAGCCTATAATCCCAGCACTTTGGGAGGCCGAGGCAAGAGGATTGCCTAAGCCCAGGGGTTTGAGACCAGCCTGGGCAACTTGGCGAGACCTCATCTCTACAACAAATCAAAAAATTATCTGGACATGGTGGCACGTGCCTGTAGTTCCAGCTACTTGGAAGGCTGAGGTGGAAGGATCCCCTGAGCCCAGCAGGTTGAGGCTGCAGTGGCCATGAGTGTGCCACTGCACTCCAGCCTGGGCAACAGAGTGAGACTCCAACTCAAAAAATATATGTATATATATGATCCAACTATATGTTGCCTACAGAAGATTTGCTTCACCTTTAAGGATACACACAGATTGAAATTGAAAGCATGGAAAAAGACATTCCACGCAAGTGGCAACCAAAAGATAGCAGGGGTAACTGTGCTTATATCAGCTAAAATAAACATTAAGTCAGATCCTGTGGAATGAGACAAAGAAGAACATGATATAATGAGATCATAGGTGGATTCAGAGGTTTCCTGATTGGCAATTGCTAGCAAGGGTTAGGTTTTACCTATGGAAATTTGAAACCAGTACAGGAAATGCTGCCTTAAGATAAAGGGTGTTGGGATAAGGGTTGATTTGAAGAAGCTTCTTGATATGTAGATAAAGCCTCACAGGTGACAACCCTGAGACTAGATAGTAAATGTCTAGCTCCTCTGTGGATCCCCATGAAGGGTATTCTATACAGATGTAAATTTCCCCAAGACATGGATTTGCAGGGTCATAAAATATTTTTTTTATTTCCTTATCTGTTATGTGATGCTATGCCAGAGTCAGGATGGAAAGTAACCCACATTATATAGGGTTAATTTTTAAAAATAAAAAATCTGATGAGACTCCTTAGGCCCCTTAGTTAGGAGTTTGGCAATAGAGAAAAACAAATCAGGGTTTCGTCCTCACAGACATATACAGAACATTTCATCCACGGTCTTCTCAAGCGCACACAGAACATTCTCCAGGATAGTTCATATGTTAGACCACAAAACAAGTCTTAACAAATTTTAAAAGTTTGAAATCATATCAGGTATATTTTCCAACCAAAGTGGTTTGAAACTAGAAATCAATAATAGGAGGAATTCTGGAAAATTCGCAAATACAAGGAAATTAAATGACATGCTCCTGAAAATCAATGGGTCAATGAATAAGTTAAAAGGGAAAGTAAAAGCTAGCTTAATACAAACAAAAATGGAAATACAACATAGCAAAATTTATGGGATGCAACAAAAGCAATTCTAAGAGGAAAGTTTGTAACATAAGGGCAGAAAGAGAGTGATACCTTTCTTCTCCATCATAAAGGGTTATGGCCAACATCCGTGTAACAAAATATAAGTTAATAAGAGAAAAGCATAACAAGTGTATTATGTGCACACATGTGCACATGAGTCATACAAAATATGAAAACACAAAGAACCAGATGGTTAATGCTTAAATACCCTCTTCATTAGGGAAAGGGGAAATGGGAATGTAGAAGTAAATAATTTTCACAGGAAAATAATGAGCCCAAAAAACAATGGCCTGGCACCAAGTTTCTCTCACTTCTGGGGGAGGTGTCAATCACAAGTTATAGGAGAGCTGTCTTGTTATGCAGATAAAATCGCACAGGTAGCAGTTTTCAAGAAGAATAGATGGTAGCTTGTGGTAAAAGTTTATCTGTCAGAACTTTAAAGCGTCAGACTTTAGTCTCCTTTCCCTGTGAGTCAATTTTTTCTAGATCAGAATAAAGAGCCCTCAGAGAAAGCTTGTTTGCCTCAGTTGTTTACCTTACTAATGTAGATTTTCTCTACAAATGCAAATCTCCACAAAAGACAGCTTTTCAAAGCTGTTCCTGAGATTTGCAGCCTCTCTGAATAGCCATATGGAAATATGCCAAAAAAGTATATTTTGGGGTGAAATATTCCACTTTCTTTCAATAGCAATAAACGCCTACATTGAGCAGAAGAAATAGCCCAAATAAACAACCTAATGCGACACCCCAACGTACTAGAAAAAGAACAAATAAAACTTGAAAAATCTAATAAAGTCAGTAAATGAAGAGGGAAAGAGCATTAAAATAATAAATCTAAAAATATATTATCTCAAGTAAAGACATATTGCTAAAGAATGGATATAATATTCAAGTAAGGCTCAAAGTATACAAATACCTGTTGGGGTTCAGAAACCAGTACCCCAAAATATGGCATTGTAGAGTGACACACACTCAGTGACAACATGAGCACACCCTGAATATGGCCCCAAGCATGGGGGTCCCAGGAGTGGCCAAACCAGGAAGTTCCCTCTTCTTCAGGCTCAGTACCTAGGCACATCGGTCATGCTAAGGCCATGAGCAAAGTGTTTTCTGTGTCTGTCGACCACATCTTGCAGCTATGCATTGAAAGGACAAGCTGAGAGTGGGAAGCCATTTTTCATCTTGTTCTTAAACCCTGACACAATGATGAGAAAATAGAAGCTGTGCTTTTGGAGAAATGCACACTTTAGGTATAATTAACTTTACCAGTTTTGTCTTTTCAGAAACAAAATTCCAGGTAACTGAGGTATCTCACAGTGGCAATCAAGCTTGCCTAGAGTAAAGGGAATTTACAAGGCCTAAGACATCATGCATTGAGCAAGGACTGTAAAAGTCACGAAACTTGTAATTACAAAAGTTATGACCACTCAGAGGGGGAACAGGTGGGGATTCGATCTTCCAGTAAAGTGGGCACTATCTACAGGGAAGCCAAGGATCCCCCAAAGCTACTTACTGGGAATGCCTAGGAGATAAGGGGAGGTGCACCTTCCATTAGGTCTAAGGAATGTCGTTTGGGAAGGTGCAGGAGCATTAGGATGCTTGTCATGCCCTTCTCTAGGGGCTGTGGCAATGTGGGCGGACATTAATGGGTCTCTGTGTCACAGGTTCTCCAAGACATCCACAGGTGGTGGATAAGGAAGTCACAGCAGTCACGGCAGTCATGTGCAACATCTCCAAGGAAAGGATTTAAGCCAGGACTCTGGGGGGCTACGACGCCACACTCACCTAGAGTGGAGGCCCACTCCCTGTCTGTGGGGAGTGAACTTTTCTTAAATAAATCTTTTCCTTTCTCACCTCTGTGTGTTGCAATTCTTTGCAATCTACTCAGATCTCTGGGTTGCCAGCGCGCACCTCCAGCTTGCCAGTCCCAGCAGTGCTGCACGCCTCCCTGCGTCTTTCCACCCTCACCCTGTCCCTGTCCAGTACCCTAACATGCATAGTGAATGTTCTTGTGCACCTTTCCTTGAGGTAGTCAGGACCCTCGGCTGGTTTAGACTGTATTGAGCATGCCTGGATCAGTGTCCATAACTTTTGGTTACCTTTAGTTCATCTTTGGTTTATTATAATACTAAAAATTCCACCCCTAGAGAGAATTCACAGCCATTTTGTGTACATGTGATATGTGTATAAGCACATTCTCAAACTAAGCCTGCACACCCTTCCCTTTTCACACTTAACCCTGCACTCCACCATAAGTAAACTGTTATATGGCCTGTGTGTCATTTACAATCGGGAGTGGTTTTTCCTGTTCAGCCAGCTGCTCCTGGACCATCTTCCTTGTAAGTTCTCAAATAAAACCCATGTCTCATCTGTTGTCTCCTGGTCATTTCTTTGGCCCTTGGACACAGTGCCTTCCCTTTTGGGGTCTTCAGGAGTCTGGCACGACAGACATTTTGCCCGAGGTCTCTCTGACTTTCCCCTCCACCTGTGGCAGGATACAGCAAACGCTCAAATATATTTCTTGTATAATTGAGTGAATAAACATAGAAACACATGTAGCTGATTCGGGATCAGCAGTTGGCTTCACCTGGGCTGACTGAATATTTTCCACTAGCCCAACGGCAGGAAGGGGTGGTAGCAGTTAAAGGTATTTCCTTTTGAAAGGCAAGCTGCAACTTTAAAGACCCGCCAGGCACCAGGCTGGTTTTGTTTAAGAAAGGCCAAATGGCCCAGAGACTGGCCATTTCATGGAAATGGAAAAGAGTCTTATCTAAAACCCCCCTTCTGAAGTTGACGGTTTACAAGCCTGCAGTTCCTGGAAACCATTTGTTCTTTTAAAAAATCTGATTTTGCTGAGTACAACCTTGTAAAGTTCCAAAGGAAGTATGTAATCACTCAACACGACCCCCTCCCTTACCTAAACAAGGGTATAAAACCCCACTTCTCCTGTTCTGGGGCGCTCGATTTGGACACATTAGACCCTCGGGCCTGGTGGGATGGCCAGCGTAATAAAGTGCCACTTCCTATAATAGTCTCGGTGTCACAATCTCTCTCTTTTTCCTGCTACATTTCTGGTGCACTGACCGGGAAATGGGGAGTTTGGAGACGGTGTGTTCCACCTCCTTTGTTATTGAGGTACAACCTCCAGGGCAACGGGAAGGGCAATCTCACCTGGCACACACCAGACCTTTTGATCCATAGGAGGGAGGCCCCTCCCAGCACACTGAGCTCAGACCACGAAAGCACAACAGGGACCCAAGAGGCGAGGAACTGGCATAAGGACGACCACCTGACGGAAAGGACAGAAAGACCACCCATTGGAAGGGATAGGAATAAAGGCCTTTGCATAGACCTGCCAGTGGATGGCAGAAGGGGAGCTTGATCACCTCCCAGAGCCTGGTAGTAACCTCCAACCTGAAGGAAAGGGCTGAAACACAGTGGAAGGAAACACTGTCTGAAGATGAACCCGTAGGCTCCTAGGATTAGGACAGAGAGTTGAAGAATGTGCTGTGTGCTTGTGTGTGAATGAGACGGACAGCAGGAGGGCTCCACATAAAGTTAGTCTGCATTGGGGGTGTACCAACCTGCCAATTGCTAAGAGATGCCTGAGATATCTTCACGAGAAGTATGACTGGAGGGGGACAAAGCAGATGTTTCCCATACCCCTCATTCTCTTATTTGTGTGTGTCTGTAGTTTTAAATCTTCTAAAAAGCTGGTTAGAGAGTTATTATGCTTTGTTTGATGGGACATGTCGTCTTTTAAAAACTTGATTGGCGCATATTTCTTTATGTCATTTTATGTCTCCGTCTCCCTTTATTTGTGTGGTATTTTCTCCCAACCCATTGGCACTGTTAAAATTTCTGCCTTTTGTTGTTAAGGCTGTGGAAATATTGCCTGCTGCGTATATAAAATGTTACCGGTTATCTTAAATTCTTTCCGGGGACCACGCCCCCTCCCTTCCTTAGCCTGTGTTCTCCTTCATAAATTCTGAAGGAGCTCATTCTAATCCACCTGTAAAGAAACGTAGAAATGTCCTTTATATGCTACTTAGCCTTTTGCTAACTCAGTGTAAGTTAATGCTAGCCTTGGAGAAAAAAAAAATTTTGTAATCTTTCTCTGGCAACTAAGGGAATGAATAAGCTGTTCTTGTTTTCAAATGCTAAAAGCCAGGTTAGTTGAAAGTAAGTCTGTTTCTAAAGGTTTAGGCCTTGCCTAAGATCATAATCAACTGCTTGTCCCTGTAAAACTGTTGGGAAGTCTCTTAGAGTCGTGTAATATATGCTGAGTCCCTATTTATACTGTAATGCTAAATAACACTAATGCTTGCATTTTTGGCTATGACTGACTAGCATACCTCTTACAAGACTGGTAAAGCTTTAATTGCTAATACTTTGCAGGACTTAATAAGGCATGGGAACTGGCCATTCCCACCTGATTAAGTCACGTTGTAAGCTTGGTACTTCACCTAAGGGACAGGTCAAGTACTAGGCACACTCTGTGGCACATAGAGTGAGACTTAATCACTCTCATTTAATTGTCCATGTCTTACGACTAAGGCTGCTGTTTAGTAATTCATGAGGATTTTTGGCAATTTTGCCTGTTCATAATTAGGAATAAGTAGGAACAGATCATTTTACATCTACATGGTCTGTTCACTCTAAAAAGGTTTTGTACCAGGTCATTTTTGTAGACATCATTGGAAAGTCGTGGAGCAAAAGAAAAAAAAGGGGGGCTTCAAGAAAGACGGAGAACACTCAGTCTGGGAGAAGCCATCAGGGTTCCAGGAATTCCTGGCATTGCTGTTTATGACTTTATTTAGTTATTGGTTTGTTTTAGAATTCTCCTTTGAGGAATAAATTGCAAGTGTTCAGAGCAAATTCTGGGTTTTCAAGAAACGTGACCAAGAGAGTGTGTAGTGGTCTGTGTCCTCAGATACCCCGATAGGACAGATTTTGAATGATTGAAGCAAATTAAAATTACATGGTTTAATAATAATAAGTGCCTTATTAAAAAAAATCAAATTTGAACTCACTACAAGTTAACAGATAATAAAATTTGGAGAACAAAACTATCTGGCAATTAAATTCACTTTGTAGATCTAAGGAAAAATAAAATGGTCAAAAGTTCTGTATGCAGAGGCATTTTAAAAAATTTATTTCACTACTTTGCAAACAAGATTATATCCTCTAGAATATTAAATGCCAAACTCCAGAGGCTTAACTCAGGACTAGGAATATCAAACTCCCAATTATAGAAAGCCTCTGAAGTTCTTAGAAACTGAAACATTAAGAAAAAAAAAAGGAGAAGAACTCCAAAATGAGCACCAGCCAAAGGAAAGGTAAACAAATTGGCAGTTGCCACTAAAGGCAAAAGCTCCCCCCACCCAAAAGAGGCCTGATAAGGATAAACCTGGTAAGGGGAATGGTATCAGTTGCTATGAATGTGGTCAATCTGGGCACCTAAAGCACAATTGTTCTTAATGGCCTAAGCCCCCAGAACCTTGTCCAATATCTGGACTAAAAAGCCACTGAAAGAGATGATGCAGCCTCTCCCAAAGGTGGGGAAAACACCTAGCTCGGTGATGGTGGCTGTTGACTGAAGGGGGAGGGGCATGTCCCAGCACAGCACTCTGTATGCCATCCACCCAGAGAATCCTTCGGTCTATATAAATGTAGCTGGAGTCCAAATTAATTTCTTGATTAATACTGAGGCTAAGTTTTTAGCCCTTGTGCTCATACTGAACTTCTTCCTCCTAAAACCTGCTCTCCAGTGGGATTAAAGGTGTTCTAAAAACTAAATGTTTCACCTAACAGTTACTAAAAGGTGAATTCAAATTATGACTGTAAAATTATGGGGCAAGATTGAGTGAAAAGGGAGGGTGGGGCATGGGGGTCATGTCAATTTTGATCAAAAACTGCTAGCAGAAGGAGCCATTACAGGACTGGGGCTGTCAATTAAGCCTGAACAAGGTGACAACCTTTCAACACGAGACTTCATGGCAGAGCCCATGGGGGAAAAGCTAGTGGGGAGCCTAGCTGGGATTGGTGAAGCCCTGGGCAAGAAGCTGGAGGAAAGGGGCTTTGACAAGGTCCATGTGGTCCTTGGTCAGCTTCTGGTGCTAAAGAAAGATGAAGAATTCTTCCGGAAATGGCTGAAGGACACATGTTGTGCCAATGCCAAGCAGTCCCAGGACAGTTTTGAGTGTCTCTGAGAGTGGTGCAATGCCTTCTTGTGATGTTTTCTAGGGAGCCCTCAATCCCCAGTGTTGAGTCTTCAGAGTTTGCAGCTGAGGAGGGACTATTACCCTGTCCTCTACAAAGAAAAAGATTGCTGTTGTTGTACTCACCTCTGATATACTCCAGGTCCTTAGGTCATTTCTCCCCGAACCATTTCAACTTTTTTGGAATTCTCACTCTTGCATGTATCTCCCTTCCTTCCTCCCCTACTAGTTTTCTGGTGAAAGTTATGAGCTTTCCTGAGTGGATTCCTGACCTTTTCCCTGACCCCCATCCTCACCTCCTGTCTGTTTGATAGCATTTGGCTCCTTTTTTGGAAAGAACAGTCACTGTCCTTGTAAAGTTTTTTAGCTCAATAGTCAGTGGCCTTCAAGAAAAAAAATAACTGCTGAACATTCAGCACAGTGTGGGAAGGTGCATTGTCATGTTGGAAGAAACAGTTACCTGTTTGCCACAACTAGGGATACTTCTTTGCAAATTGTGATACAACCTTCTCAAAACTTCCAGATAAAAACTTTGGTTGACTGTTTGATCCAGAGGAACAAATTCCAAGTGTACTACAAAGAGCCTGCCCTCCAAAAGATAATTTCTTGGTTTTTGTGTCCCCCTTATGCTGTTATGTTATGTTATGTTATGTTATGTTATGTTATGTTATGTTATGTTATGTTATAAGTTATGTTGTGTTATTGTAGGGGCCAAGGGGAAACTCCTTTGGCCTCTGAAGTTTCACTGAAAAATCAACTGACAAAAAGCGGACTAATCAGAGAAATTGTATACAAATTTATTAGTGTGCAGAGGGGAGAATCAGAGTGATTACCCAATATTCTAATTAGGCCTAGACACTTATACAGCCTTATTTCAGGAAAGAGGGGAAGACGAGGAGGAATATAGACAATTCTGTTGAAGGGTAATAAATGATTACTGGGAAGAATGAATGATCAGGGAAGCAAGATTAACTTGTAAATGGTTCTCTGGAAATTGAATGATGTGAGAGACAGATATCTTGTAAAAGGGTCTTTTCAGTTATGGTTACATTCATGGTCTTCTTTTCTGCAATAGATAATGAGATAACAAGGAGAGGAAGGGAAAACATTTTTTCTCCTCAGGGAGTCCTTCCAGTCTTTATGCAGACAGAGGAAAAGTCCCTTCCAGTATCTGTCGATCTCAAAAGGCCTTTAATTCAAAATACTCATTTTAATAGGGAGTCATATTTTGGGGCAAAGTTACCTGTATTTCTTCAGTGTAGTATATTAAAATATTATTTGAAAATGCCGGGGGTAGGTGTACAAATATTCATTACATTTTTCTCTACTTTTTCTGTTTGAAATATTGTTTAATTTTAAAAAGAAAAAAAGGTTTATTTTAAAAAGTTATACCTTCCTCATATAAACCTAGCCAGTTTCTCACAAATGTTTCTGTAACACTGTTACTGATGCAAGCTTGGCCACTCATTGCCCAAAGCCAAACTCATGAGACGAGAGATGGTAGATGGAAAAGTGACTTTATTCCAAAAGCCTGCAGATGGGAAAATAGCCAGGCTCATGCCTCAAAGAAGCCATTTCAGATTTTTAGACTACTTTTAAACCCTCAACAAGAGCTTTAAAAGGGAAGGTTAGTATACAGGTGTGGCACAGGGTGTGTCTTGATGGCTTGGGTTGTGGTCCGCCCAGAGGTCTGGTTGGTATTACCCTAGCTGCAGTCAAGATCAATCACTGCCCCCAAATGGGAAAGTCCCACAATCAGGCTATTTTAAGATTAGGCATTTCTACGCAAGCATAAGGTCAGATAAGTATGCATACTGAAAAGAGTTTTCTAAAACATGTTAAGAGAGAGGGGGAAAAACTTTAAAATATATTTAAGGCTCAGATGCTTGTTTACAATTACTCTTTAAAAGCTCAACAGAGGCCTACATGTCCTGCAAAGAAGACTTTTTTTACAAAGACCTTTATCTTAGGAATAAGTCATATGTTCCAGAAAAACCACAAGACCTCAGAATTCATTTCCAAACTAGAATTTCAAAGATGCAGGAGGCTCCTAAACTTGTTTTCCCTTTGTATTTCCAAAGAGCTGCCATGCCCTTTTAATACAATACCTTCTTTATCCCCCAAAGATCCCTGCTGCTTAACATCTCTGTGGAACCCCCATGGTGCTATGAAGTAGGGTAAATAAAATACACTCCCCTTGGAGGAGAAGTGTTTGTCCACAAGAAGTAATTTACCTCTTGGAGGCAAAACACACCACTTCACTTCCAGAAGACTGTATGCTTTGTCCTGTCAAAATGTATGACATATGGGGAAGGTAGAGAGAGAGCTAGAATTTGCCAAGTTAATAAAGCAGGAAGCATGGGATACTAGAAGAAGCACCAGACCTGGAGCCAGCCCCACCAAATGTTAGCCACATAGCCTTGGACAAGCCATTTTAGTACCTCTCCATTTCAGAGAAGGTATAGTTGGTTTATATCAGTGTTTTCAGTCCCAGCTGGATCTTAGAATTCCTAAAGAACTATTTTAAAATCTCTGGGATAGATCTTAAGAAAGTACAATTCTTAATGCTGATCAAGTGATTCTAAGGTGCAGCCAAGATGGTGACACACTGGTTTAGATCTTCAGGGTCTCCTCCAGCTTGTGATTCTACCTGGATATATCCGTAGGAAACTGTGATAGCTATTGCTTTTACCTTTCTAGCATGCTTCCCCCATATTGTCTTCCAGTAGTAACCACTTTCTGTTGGAGGATATGTCTCATGTGGTTCTGTGGAGCTAATATTGCCTTGATCTTATATCGAGGATTTCCCCATTATTGTTATACTAAATACAATATATGTGATTAAGCATAATCAAGCAATGGTTATAGATGTGCCCAATAAATACCTTAAAATCTTAAGAGTTCACAAGCTGAAAGAACCAAATAAAACATTCTTAAATCACAGTTTTTTGTTTGATTTTGTTTGAACTCATCAAAAGATACATAAAGGTATATCCAGTGATCAAACCTCTAAGATTCTGTAAAGCTCTGTATATAACAGTTGCCCACTCCACTAAACCTCCAAACTTTCCTCTATTAAAGAACATTTACAGAGTAGGCATTTGAACCCAGAAAATCTGAATCCAGAGCCTATACTCTTAACTACAAGCCTATATCATCCCAGAATAAATAGTAAGGCATGCTATTTATTTGTCTTGTGATTAACAGAGGATCAATAACTCTTTCAGAATCATCGTTGGTGATGCAATAACTTTAGCTATGCTCCTGGATTTAACACACTGTATTACATTTTAAATCACTGTCTTGAAAAAAAAAACACATTGCCACTTGAATATTCCTTTAATTTTTAGGAGTAGAGAAAATTCATGTTTAAGTGGCTTAAGTTAATTGTTCTCAGGCCACTTTTTTCTTAATGATCTAATTTATTTGCCTTCAATTTATCCTCTAAATTCAAACAATTTATTGAACATGATTGTGGCTCAGTTTCTCTCTCTTTTCCTCTGACCACTTGAGACAAGGAGAGAGGAAACATACCAGATGTTATATTTAGCTTCAGAACTACAATGTTTCTAAGATGCTAGAAAACCATACCAGAGCTATATTTTTAATACAAAATTGAAAGTTATGAGGACTAAACTCTGGCCTTTTATCTCTCTCTTGATAAATTTCTAAGGGTACTGGGGAGTCATGCCCTACAAAGTCTCATCAGGTGGCTTTTTATTAATCCTGTATAATATGACTTGCTTTCCAGCCTGACTGGTATAACATCCCATTAACAGATAAAAAAGAAAATTAAAAATATTGTATGACCCTGCAAAGCCATCTTTCATGGGAAAATATTTACGTCTATAGAGAACCTCTACCTGGGCGTGGTAGCACGCACCTGTAATTCCAGCTACTTGGAAGGCTGAGCGGAAGGATTGCCGGAGCCCAGCAGGTCGAGGCTGCGGTGGCCAGGAGCAGCCACTGCTCTCCAGTCTGGGTGACAGAGTGAGACTCTGACTCAAAAAAAAAAAAAAAAAAGAGAACCTCAATTCACATAGCCAGATCTTTCTCCTTCCAGGCCTTCCCAGATCCAGGAGGAATTAAATGAGAGTCTGACACCTTTAAAGTTTGAATGACAGACATTTGTCATTTATTCTCTCTAAGGGCTGTCACCTATGAGGCTTAATCTAAGTATCAAGAACCTTGGTTTCCCCAACCCCCCCTTATCTAAATTTTAGCATTTTCTTTACTCACTTCAAAATTCTTTAGACAGAGCTTAACTCTTTCTACCGATGGCCCATCCAAAAATCTTTAGGCCGGGCTCGGTGGCTCAGCCTGTAATCCCAGCACTTTGGGAGACCAAGGTGAGTGGATTGCCTGAGCCCGCAGATTCGAGACCCGCCTGGGCAACTTGGCGAG